>NC_050450.1:2203178-2413132 GCF_903995425.1 Onychomys torridus
GGAATGCTATGTTTGCAAGGCTCATAAGGGAACAAAAGACAGTTCCAGGAAATAGAATGGCCCCACCGCAGCCCAGATAGCCGATAAGCATTGCTCTGTTGTGCAAACCCCCTAGCTTGTGAGGCACGTAGGGGAACAAAGGAATTCAGCTAGAAGGCAAAGGTGTAGAGATAAGCAGGATGTCAGGGACAGACCACCTGGCGTCAGTACGGGAGGAATTCTAGATAGGGGTTGAGTCAACACACATATCTGGTTACCAAGGAGACCCACAAACCGCCCTGAGCCTGAGTTCACGCCCTATTGGATTTATACTTGTATACTCGCGCCTCGCTTTGTCCAATTAGAGCTCTGTAACCATTCGCGCCTTGTTTGAATTATCCAATCAGAGCCCTTTGACCAATGCTTTCTGCTTCTGTACCCGCGCTTTTTGCTATAAAAACCCATCTCACCAACCCAGAGGCGCGCAAGTCTTCCGAGAGGCTTTGTCGCCCAGGTACCTGTGTTTGAATAAACCTCGTGCTGTTGCATCTGATTTGTGGTCGCTGCGTGCTCCTTGAGACGGGGGTCTCACCTGAGGGGAGATCCCTCCGGGGGTCTTTCAACATAAGCGTCAAAAGTACCAACTCGCAAATTGGGCGTATGTGTGTTTGGTATAGTAAAACCAGCAAAATTCACTCAGCATACTATGATATTCCCACACTCGCCACAGGGTAATGCCACAGAGAAGACTTACCTACCCCATGCTTGAATATAAAGTGTTTTGATATCAAGTTTTCTGGATCTTGGTTTTGAGGGATGTTGGTGTTAAAAGTATGAGAGCAGGTGAAGGGGCTTTCATTCTGTCCCATGTTCTGAAACTGTGAATCTTAGTTACAAGCTTAACAGCAAGGAGCACTTCACACTATTTAATAAAGTATGATGAAAATCTACTTTTATTTAAGGGAGAAAAAAAGACAAAACTTGGAAACCCTGTCTGAGTAAAGAAAAGACCAATAAAGGATTCCTGTTTCTAAGGTTGCTGGTTTCACCCTCCGGTCAGTTCCCTGCACTCTCATCCAGTTGGTTGCTTATGATAACTACCGAGTAGGTAAGCTATTGGCCCATGGGTCAAGTGTGCCCATACACTGGCTTCCAAACACAGAGCATGCTTTGTGATAGACAATCACACGGTTGGGCTTGCCCGGAGGACCGCCTAACTATTTCCGGTGTAGAATAGCCATCTCCGGGTCAGACATCTCGCGGGACCGGGACTCTGTGGCCTTACGTGGTTGTGTAAAGCGCGCGCGCAGCCATGTAATCTACGCGCATGTGTGGAGTACCCACAGGAGTCCCTGTACGCATGCAGCCCAACCTTTAAAAAGCCGGCGCCATCTTGCATGACTCTCTCAGGCGCTCAGTCTCTCTCTCCTCCTCCTCCTCCTCCTCCTCCTCCTCCTCCTCCTCCTCCTCCCTCCCTCCCTCCCTCTCTCCCCTTCCTCTCTCCTTACCCACATGTGTGTTTCACCCAGGCCTGTCACCTCTATCCACTTTAATAAAACTCTTCCGTGGTCTTGTCGTGTTCGGGACATGTTTCTAGCGCCGCTTAACTACTAACACTTTGTACTCAGCAAGCCCTCAATTATCGAATACATAAGCTGTAGCGATAACGCCCGCACTACCACCACCCATTCACCATGTCCGAGCAAGGGGCTGTGGATCGAAAAACAGAGACAAGAGACAGCGCGTCATTCTTGTCAGCAGAATGCTGAATGCCGTTTATTGAAGGAGGGAGGAAACCTTAAATACAGGCTTACAGCACAATGGAGGAACCCCTGGAGGGTAGAAGTTCGCTACTGATGTAATTAACTATGGTAGCTACTTTTGCTGCCAGGGTCTCCATTGTGCTAGCTGCAGTGAAATGGCAATCCCAGAAACAGCAGCAGCAGTGGCTGCCACCACTATAACAGCAACAAGCTACCAGCAATGTCAGATTCTCTTCTGGAGCGTGTGAGCATCATCTGTGTCTAACTGCCACTGTCCACTGGCATGGACACAGCTCCAGGAAAACGAACCACCAAGGCCCATTTTTCTTGATCCCAGCATGACTTAAACTGGCAGCTCTGTAAAAGAACAACTAAGAACCATAAAGAAAAAACTAAACAAAACAAAACAAAAAAACAGACAGCACACAAGGAGCAGAACTAATGGTCTCATAATGGCTACATTCAGGCTCACAAATTTTAAGGTATCTTTAAAAGTGGTTAGATGAATTTCAGGAGGCCAATAAATGTTGCACAGAGCCACTCCTGAAAAGTAGGTACTACATCAGCTTGAAGAGGGTTGCAAAAAAAAATGAAAAGTCTTAGCTGGCATGGTAGTGTTAACAAATGAAGGTTAGTGACCTTCAGGGTTATCCTTAATCTCCAAGGTGTCTGGGTGACACGTTCTCAAACGTACTTGAAAAAGCAGTTACCATACATTATCTTCTGAAGAATCCAACCACATGGCTACAGTTCCTAGGCTTACATTAATGCTTGGAAGGCTGGCCGTATTGGACTCTCAATCCCCATTGGCATCAGAAGGGGAGAGTTTTTCATGAAGGCCCAATAGGTCTCTGCTATGTTGGAATTCGGCAGCAGCCACAGGGCACACACAGTCCTCAGGAACCCAAAGAGGAACCTCATTGTCCTGTGGAAAGACACAAACAGAACCCTGGGCCCACACCAACACTGGATCCGGTCCCTTCCAAGTGCCAGTAGAAAGATCCTTCCATCGCACCAGAGGATGATTTGCAACAGAAGCCCTCCAGTGCTTATCTGCAGTGGGTACTCCAGCAGAATCCACAGATAAAAAATTTTAACTATATAAAACAAGGGAAAGAATAGAATGTGGAGAGGAGAGATGAGCCCCTAGTGTAAGCGCAGTAGCTAAGCCCAGAGGAGAGGGTGGCTTGGTTAAGACTTCCTAACCATTAGCATTTTGGCCAAAGTAATTAAAAAAGTACTTTTTAAGCAGGGAAAAAGGGTGCCATTACTATGTACTGCTCAGGTGTGAGATTGGCCTTACAGAACACAAAGAATGCTATAGGCTGGGAGTCACATAGAAAACACTTCACTGGGAAAATCCATTGCCTGACCTATCTACAAGAGCTTGAATTGGTAGCCCTGAGTATTCTCCTCTCATGACCAGCAGCCAGAATGAATTGTCCTCATCTTGTGGAGCTAGGGCATTATCATGTTGCTAAGAAGAGTTGTATTTGTATAGCAGTGTGCAAAAACCACTGCACTTAGCCTTACCCTGATGAAGCCCCTAGGGCTGAGAAACTCCTGCTTGTGCTTTTTCTCCTGGATGTAAAAACAGAACATAGACCACAGATTATTTCAGGGAAATAGAGAACTGAACAGAAGTAAATTCCATAACTCGTACCTCAAAGATCAGCACCCACAGAAGCCCCAGGGCTGTGAGGAATCAAGTTTCCCCTTACAGAGAAGATAGAACTGTCCTCCTTCACATACCAAATCCACACTCATAATACACACACACACACACACACACACACACACACACACGCACACACACACGTGCACACACACAGGCACACCAACATGCAAACAGCACTCTGGAACATTATTGTGGGAATGACTCAGAAGAAAGATGTGCTACTCAATGAATCCCAGCATAGCTCAGCTTTTCCTGAGAGGTCTGCCTTAGGAAGGATGGCCCAAGCTTCTCCCCTGTAGCTAATGAGACCATCTCCCTGGGAAGGGTATGGATAGGATCCTTAGGCTCTGTCTGAAGCAGGAATGGCTCCTCTGTTCTAGTCTCCAGGCTGTACTGACAGCCCTTGCTATTTCCTCTGCCCAGAATCCCTTTCCCTCTACCAGGGAAACCCTGTCCAAGTTTTACGGCTTTTTCTTACTGTGTTTGCTGCCTAAGTTGTAAGGTCCTTGAAGGCTGGTTCTCTGTAGTTCTTCCTCCATTTGAAGGGACTGCCCTCATCCTGTTGACTCTTGAAGTGGAAAAAAAAAAAAAAAAAAAAAAACAGTTTCAGTGCTGTTTGAAAGTCCTAGCTCACATCAAACTGAACAGGAAAAGGGAAAGGAAAGTTTCAATTTTCCTAAGCCCAAAACATCAAAATGCCCGACCTAAGCAGAAGTCTCTCTTAAAGGCAAGTTCCATTTAATTCAGAAAAATGTCTGCTCTATGTAAGCCCTTGGGCCTTCTACCATATGGGTCAGAGAAGATTCTAAATATATTCTGGTCACACAAATACAGAAAGGAATTTTCTGACCCACTTACAGAGCCGCTGCCATAGAAGAGATAGGGACATCTAGGCATTTCACACACAGTTAACTATCTGCCCCCTTGTTATGGAGAATTTTCTGGGCCTCAGGCCAGGTTCTAGGGCCAGCCCAAGGTTCATATGTCTGGAGCTGACCTAGAAGAGGGTACAAGAGACACCGTAGGGGTGGTCATACTGACCCTCAGCAAGACATTTCTTGCTGTTGTCTTCTCTGGAGAAATCTTCTGGTTGAGTGATCTTTGGAAGCAGCAGACCAAGGCTGTCACAGGGAATGAAGCAACATGACTTAGGAACTCATCTGCTAGTTGGAGAGTGACTCAAAAACCAGCATATAGAGAGAAACAAAACATAATTTCAGATTGGGATAAGCCATCATGAAAATAAGCACTTTCTTTTCACACTAGCATTTGGTCAATGATCTGAAAGGGCACAATCTTAAACAAAAGCAACTCCAGGCAGATGTTACAGCAGTAGTACACCCCAAAGGTGGAAGGAATTTGCTGAGTTGGATAAGTAGAGAAATATGCCTGAGCAAGAGAAAGGAAAAGATGGAGTCCAGCAAGATCTCTTCTTGCCTATGGCCATACAACAGCCCAGAAGGGCCTGCAAGGTGTGCCCAGGTGCTCACCCATCAAGCAAGCATGTACAGGGCATGCATCAACATGTACTTCCAATTCTTATCTGTGAAACAGAAGGAAATTAATCTTTGCTGAGTTCCTGAGCTAGAACATTATAAAAATTTTACCAATTACACATGCGCGTGCACACACACACACACACACACACACACACACACACATGTACTTCCAATTCTTATCTGTGAAACAGAAGGAAATTAATCTTTGCTGAGTTCCTGAGCTAGAATATTATAAAAGTTTTACCAATTACACATGCGCGCACACGCGTGCGCAAGCACACACACACACACACACACACACACACATGAACACACACACACACACAAAACCAGTGAAGCTTTTTGTCCCTGACCATACAATCCAAAGACATTGCTGCAGATACTGTCAGTAAGCAAATGTCAAGTCACCTTGCTGTTCCACCTGTCCAGTTCTCTGCAGTTTCAAAAAACATTGCTGTAGCCCTTTAGGAGGTTTACGTTGCACTTTGGGATCCTTCTAGATTGGAAGTGTTATGTAAGTGTAAGTGCATCATCATTAGTCTCAACATGGATTTATCTTTCTCTTTAGCACCACATCGGGTTTGCAGTGATGCAGCTGCTTCAGGACAGAAAGGAAACCATAAATGCAGAAAACCACAGCCAGTAGAAAAGAAAGCCTGTCTCTGGAAGTTGTAAGCCAACTCCCATGCACAGCAAGTTGCTCTTCTAGTCTCTCCTAGCCAAGATGGCCCCCACCTCACATTAAAAAACAACAACCAAATCCTATGGAAAATTTCCATACCTAAAGCTTGGCTTGAAGCTGAGTGTGGTGGTGCATGCTTGGAATCCCAGTATTTGAAAGGATAAATGAGGAGAATCAAGAGCCACATAGGTAAATATTGCCTCATATAAAAGTGAGAGAAAAGGGGGCAACTTGGCTGATGTGGTTATCGTTAAGAATGCTCTAACTACTATTCCCCTACTTTCTGGAGTTTGATTAGGATGGAGTGAGTGAGTGAATGTGTATATGTATTATATATACAAATAAAATAAAATAAAGTACAGTTTATATATATACATATACATATAATTTTAATTACTCAAGCTCTAACATGCATCTAAACACTTTAAAAGGTACTCTTATACAACTTCCACATCCCACTCTGACCCACTCCACCTCAATTATTCTGCATCTATGCACATACATATGCATAAACATGTATAGGTACATAATACCCACATCTAAATGCACAGCTATGCAATCACAAGAAGGACATATGTACACACATGGGCATGTGTACTCAAATCTCCATGCCTTAATAGCAAGTCCCTATCACTTGCTCTTTCCTACCTCCTCCTCAAACTGAATTTATCAGTCCCATCCATAAAATTTTCACAGGAAAAACTCATGTCCTTCACTAAGCTATGATAAATGTTCCACATTCTTAGGAAACTAATATTTGTTGATATGGCCTGTAGTGGATAGCCATCCCAGCATTGGCCTGGAAGTTCCAACCCCCCATTGAGGCTTCGGTAATGGTCACGCCCACAAGGCAGGGCGGAGGAGGGAGCGGAAGACCAAGGATTGAGAGGAGGTCTCTCTCTTGGTTCTGGGACCCTGGACGCTGGAGGTAGACCGAGCAGAGTTCTCCAGAGAACACCGCCGGACTGTGCCATACCTTTGCCAGACCCTGCAACCTACAGATGTTAGGGTCGACGTACAAAACAGAGAGCTTCACTCTGATATCGGGTCATAAATGAAGCTTTTTATTTATAGCACGAGCTCGTGGGTCACCAGCGTGAGGAGTAGCTTGTGACCCCGAGTTTGAGGCTCACAGGCCTTTTATGAGACAGTTCTACCAGGGCAGGGGAGTGGGGTCACCCCGAGTGCAGACACCTGGACGCCAGATGTCTCTACGGTCTTTTCTCAGAGTCTGGGTAGGTAAACGAATTCCAAGCTTATCTAGCAAGGGGTTATTTGGCAAGCATTCTTCTTAAGCAATTTATCTTGCAAACACAACCCCAGGGGTTATTTGGCAAGCATCCTGTTAGCACAGTATGGTGGGCTAACTTTTCTGATATGGGGTGTGGGGGCAGAGTGCAGTATTTCCCACTGAATCTGCAATTAGCAGAGCTAGTCGGGGTGGGGGGGGGCTTGTTTCCCTTACAATGGCCTTTCATTCCTCCCTTTCTCTTGTGCCGGCCTTTAATCCTAAAGGCCACTGCCAGATACCGGCTGGTACCGTTGCCTCAGGACCATCATCTTAACCCCATTTACCTGGGATCGTACAAGAGCCGAGATTTGATTGAGGATACATGGTCCAATTATGAGGATAAGAATTAATATAATAAGTGGTCCTGTGAGGGCTGACAATAATGTAGTTGGCAGAGGTCCAGGTGCAAGTCAGGCCATCAGCCCCATAGTGGGTGCTGATTAGAGGTAATTTTTATACAATTTTTTTTTTTGGCCTGATATAACCTGCCAAGTCTGAGACACTGGTTGATGTGGGTTACTTGCGGTCGCACTGGCGACGAATCTGAAGCTTAAGAAGATTGTCAGTCCGTTCCGCAGTCCAGGAGTCTTCTGGCACTTTGCCTGGCTTGAGGTGGGAGGCATGGATCCAGGCGGCGATCCCGTCCACCTTGATTGCCGTTGGAGTGGTCAGCAGGACTTGGTATGGTCCCTTCCACCGGGGTTCCAAAGTCTGATGCTGGTGTCTGCGGACGTATACGAAGTCCCCCACATGGAACTGATGGCAGCACTGTCCCCGCCGGGTTGGTATGCAGCAGACAGTTGTTTCCACAGTGTATGCTGGACAGATGCTAAGGCTTGCAGCCTGTCAGACAGAGGGGAAGGCATGATTTCTCTTTGCTGGAGGGTTAGGTTTTTAACTGGGGGTGCACACCCAAGGAGCGGTTCAAAGGGGGTAAGACCCATGAAGGAAGGGGTATTTCTAACTCTAAAGAGGGAATATGGTAGGAGCATCGTCCAATCTCTAGAGCCAGTCTCCATGGTCAATTTGGTTAAGGTCTCCTTAATTGTTTTCCTGTCCTGAGCTCTGGGGTCTATAGATATAATGTAATTTTTAATCAATCCCCAGTATTTTTGTCAGTCCCTGACTTACCTGGGCCATGAACGCTGGTCCATTATCTGACCCAATTACCTGAGGCAGTCCAAATCTTGGGAAGATTTCTTCCAGGATTTTTTAGCAACTATTGCTGCAGTCTCCTTTTTGGTGGGGTAGGCTTTTACCCATCCTGTAAAGGTATCTACAAACATTAGCAAGTACTTTAGGCCATACTTAGCTGGCTTTACCTCGGTGAAGTCTGCTTCTCAATGCTGGCCAGGGCGGGTTCCTCGTAGCCTTTTTCCGGGGGCCAGTTTTCCAGGATATGTATTTACCTGCTGGCCAGCCCGGCAAGCAGCTACCATCTTTTCTGCCATTTGTTTCTTTTTAGATGGGGAGAGGGTCTTATCTTTTGTAGTCAGCTGGATCGATTTTCTGCTGCCCAGATGGGTTAATTTGTGGATCCTTTCCAGAGTGTCTTTCAGAAGTTCCGGGGGTGGAGCCTCTTCAAGAGCTGAATCCTCCGGAGTCAAGGCGTGAAAGGCCAGGCTCCTTGGATCCCGGAAGGCAGCCTCCTTTGCCTCTTGATCGGCCTTCCTGTTTCCCGCGGCCACTGGGGAGTCCCCTTTTTGGTGCCCAGGGCAATGTACGATGGCCAGCTCTCGGGGTAACATTACAGTCTTTAATAGGGCCTTAATTTTTTTTTTTTTTATTTTTTATTTTTTAGCCAATGTTAGTAGCCCTCTCTCAATATATTGTCCCATGCACATGCGCTGTTGCAAACGCATACCGGCTGTCAGTATAGATTGTGGTCCATTTCCCTGCAGCCATGGTGAGAGCTTGCGTGAGTGCGATCAGTTCTGCTTTCTGGGCTGAAGTTCCTTCCGGGAGGCTATTAGACCAAATTACCCGATTTTTGTCCACTAAGGCTGCTCTCGCTTTTTTCTGCCCCCTCACTCAGGAAGCTGCTGCCATCCGTATACCATATCAGATCAGAGTGGGCTAGAGGCTGGTCTGTTAGGTCCTTTTGGACCCTGGTCTCTTCGGCTAGGATGGCCTCGCAGTTATGGACTAGTTTATTTTTACCCTCTTTCAGGGAGATTGGGAGGCCGGATTTAAAAGGGGCGGGGGCCCAAATGTGATGCGGTCTTGGTCTAGTAGCATTGTCTGGTAATAGGTGGCCCGGGCATTGTTCAGCCATCGGTCAGGCGGCTGGTGGACAATGCTCTCCAATGCATGGGGAGCTATAACAGTCAGATGCTGTCCCAAAGTTAATTTGTCCACGTCTCTCATCAAAGTAGCCACTGTTGTCATTGCCTGGAGGCAAACGGGCCATCCTCTAGCCACTGGGTGGAGTCGTTTGGATAAGAAGGTGATGGGCCTTTTTCAGGGTCCGAGAGCTTGCGCTAGTACACCAACCGCCACCCCCTTTTTCTCGTGGAGGTATAGGGTGAAGGGCTTACTCACATCAGGAAGGGCGAGGGCAGGTGCCGACAGGAGTGTCTTCTTTAGCACCTCGAACGCTGTCTGGTGTTTTTCTTGCCAGACAAAGGGGTTCTTTTCCCGAGCCGGAACTGCTGTGGGTTTTAAGGTGACCACAACGGGTGGCTGTTCTACTGCCAGTCCAGGTCCCCCCCATGTCTGCCCAAGCCTCCGAGAACCTGTGGGTCCATTTTTTATTTTTCAGTCCTGTGGGGACCATAGTCAGTTGGGCCGCGGGGATGGTGGTCCCATACAGCCGATATTTCTCTGTTGCTGGGAGTTCTTTCCCCAAGTTGACTGTTTTCTGAGTGGTCCAGGGTCTCTCTCTGCTTCCATTTGTTTCTTGGACCAGTGACTTTTGGGTAGACAGAGGGCCTAGTGGATGCTTGATGGCTGAATAGACTGCCCCCGTGTCCATCTCAAAGTCCATTGAGGTCCCCTCCATTTTAAACGTTACCCGGAGTTCGGGGAGGGGGTCCGAACCCTGACTTCCTCAGTCGTCAAGGGCCAAGACCGACGGGCCTCATCTTTTTTTTTTTTTTTTTTTTTATAATAAACCTTTTCTGTTTCCTTGACTAAATCTCTCAAACTCAGTTCCTGCAAACCATCTAATCTCTGTAATTTGTGTCTTATGTCTGCAGCTGACTGTCCTATAAAGGCCATCGCTACCGCCCCCTTCTGTTCTTCAGACTGTGGATCGAAAGGCATATACCTCCTGTATGTTTCTATGAGCCTTTCAAGGAAGGCAGAGGGGGTTTCGTCAGGCCCTTGGAGAACCTCATCTATCTTAGCCAAATTAGTGGGCCTTCTGGCCGCCGCATGGAGACCCGCCATTAGAGTCTGGCGATAGAGGGACAGATGCTCCCTACCTTCTGGAGTATTCGGATTCCACGTTGGGCGCCTCATCATGAGGGCGTGCCCTTCTCTGGTGGGTGCCCTGTGCAGGCCCCGAAGGGGAGACCAGGGCTGGTCCAGATCCTGCCCCCGCTGGTGGCGGTGGCGGCGATCTGTAAGGCGGTGGGGGGTCTAGGTCAAGAGAAATGAGATCAGCCTGAGACTCTGGCAGGGGTGCAGGTGTCGGGATCGATGGGGGAGGGGAAGATTTAGGCGAATCAGAGGTTTTGGTTAGAAGGAGAGAGGTATGATCAGTAGGTGGTACAGATGGGCCGACCTGAAATGACCGGACCCATTTAGGCAGGCCCATCATTAAATCTTTCCAGACCCAGGTGTAGGCTTGTTGGTCCGGATGCCCATGTGAACCTGGAATGAAGATTTTTTTGTTTGACTGTTCTGATTATATTAAGATCAAAAGTACCATCTACTGGCCACCCGACTCTGAAGGTGGGCCATTCAGACGAACAGAAAGTCTGTCACTTTCCTTTTCTCATCAGAACCGCCAGGTTCAACGCGCAGTCCGTCACTGCCAACCAATGAGAGAGGGTTAGGGACAAAGGGGTGGAGGCAGACTTGGTGGCCGACTGTCCCTTTCCAAACAAGTAGAAACCGACACAGAAGGACACAAAGATAGAGACACAACATACAAACAAGACAAGCCGGCAAAATGGTAGGGAAAATGAAGCCAAAAGATTGTCTATTGGCCCGGGCCATCTGAAAAATCTCCTAGACAAAAGGGAATCAGACGGGGCCCCTGTCTCAGGGTCCCCATACTCCAGAGCATCCTCCAGAGCTGCAGCCTGTGGGTTCAGGACACGTCTGTCCCCCACCGTCCAAGGGTCCTCACGGGCCACTTGAACAGCTGCTTCCCTGCCGACTCACTACCGTCCTTATCAATCTCGGTGGGACCTCCAGATGTTAGAGTCGACGTACAAAACAGAGAGCTTCACTCCGATATCAGGTCATAAATGAAGCTTTTTATTTATAGCACGAGCTCGTGGGTCACCAGCGCGAGGAGTAGCTGGTGACCCCGAGTTTGAGGCTCACAGGCCTTTTATGAGGCAGTTCTACCAGGGCAGGAGTGCGGTCACCCCGAGTGCAGACACCTGGACGCCAGATGTCTCTACCATCTTTTCTCAGAGTCTGGGTAGGTAAACGAATTTCCAAGCTTATCTAGCAAGGGGTTATTTCCAAGAAGCAGCCATAACCTTCCTATCTCCTCAAAGGGAGGAACATCCAATAGTATTGGAAATGGGCCAGGTCCTTAGCATGTGCTTAAAGAATGCTTTTTGATTTTCCCCAACCACCCAAGAGTCTTTTTGAGGGGCTGTGGCTGGGCCTTGTGACACATCTATAATCTCAGAACTTAGATGATAGAAGCAGAAGAATCATGAATTTGAGGTCTGGGCCACAGAGTATGTTCAAGACCAGCCTAAGCTAATAGACTCTGTTTCAAAAACCCAAGAACTCACTGATAAGAGCATTTGCACAGCATGCACAAGGGATGTGCCATTCCCACTAAGCAGTGAGGAGGAAGAGGAACAGTCTTATGAGAGAAGAGAGGAGAGAAGTAGGAACACTTTTAGGATTATGTAGACCCCAATGGACTTACTATCTTATTTGAGAGTTCAAGCCCCCATGTCTTCCAATGAGGCATTCATTACATTTTTTTCCAGCTTTATTAGGGGTATAATTGACAAAATTTTAAATATTAAATGTAAGCACCTTATTTATTATAAACACATACATATTTTAAAATTATTACCACAATCAGGCTAATTGATATATTTGCTACCTAGCCTAACTTCCTTTTGTGTATGTAGAAAGAATATCTGAGATTTGATATGTGTATAAATTTCAAGTATATGACTCAGTTTTTATGACTACAGTCACTGTAACAAATATTAGACTCCCGATATATTCACATCAGAATGTTCAGACCCTTTGGCCAACACCTCCCCATTCCTCACGTTCCTTGACTCTTACTAACTTCTCTTCTACTCTTTGGATTTTATGCACAAGTGAACTCATTCAGTATTTCTTTCTATTTCTGGCTTACTGCAAGTTCATGCATGTTGTTTCAAATATATAAATTCCTGTTATTTTCCAACACTGGAGAAATACATTGTGAGTGTATACAAGTATTGTGAATCTGGTCATACAACTGACATATACTTGGAATATTCCTGTTGGGCCCATTGTGACTAATGCTGCTTGAAGAAGGGCATGCTGATGTCTGTTAGTCATATTGATCCTGTTTCCTTTGTATAGGTAATAAGTAGAGGGGTTACTGATTCATATGGTAACACTATCTTTGTTTTTTGAAGAAATAAATACCATTTACACAATGATTATACAAATTTCCATGCATACCAACAGTATGTAGGCCTCTTTTTTTCCACATTGGTCCCTAACAGTCACTTGTGAGATATTTCACTGTAACTTGGATTTGTGTTTCTCTAACAATTATTGACATAGAGCACATGTTGACATTTGTACGCCTTCTTTGGAACAACATCCATCATATTCTATGCACTTCAAAAAATGGCTTTATTGTATGAGTATCATGTATTTTATACATTAACCTCTTGCTAGAATAATACTCTATAGGCCATCTTCTCATTTTACTGTTCCCTCACTGTAAACTTTTGGAGTTTAAAGTGATCCCACTTGCCTACTTTTATCTTTGTTACTTTTGATAACATAGCCAAAAACAATCATTACCAATGAGGTTTTTTTTGTATTATTTCTTCTTGTTCTTCAATTTCAGATATCAAATTTAAGTTTTTGTTAGTTTTAAATTGTTTTGTTGATAGCATAAGAGTTCAGTTCCATTCTCTTTCCAGTTGATAACCAGTGTTCCCCTGAAATTTATAGAGTATGCTGTTCTTAGTCTACTTTGTGTACTTGGTGCCCTTATTAAAGATTAGTGATTAATCTGATTTTATTTCTAGGATCTCTGTTTCAGTATATTTAAACACACACACACACACACACACACACACACACACACACACACACACGTACATTGTGTGTGTAATGAAATAAACAATTTAACCAAACCTCCAGTGAAATAGAAGTAATAATTAAAAATCTCAAAACTAAAAAGGTGACAGAGATTTAGTTCTGTCAGCCCTTCAAAGTAGAACTAACACCAATACTTTCAAATCCTTCTACAAATAGAAATGGGGGACATTCTCAACACTTTATAAACCACTATTACCCTGATATCACACTGAGAGTCAACAAAAAGAAAAGTTTAGACAATGGGTTTTTTTTTTGTTTGTTTGTTTGTTTGTTTTTTTAATGAACATTGATGCAAAAACTCTCAATAGTTGCAAAAAAGAATTCTTGCTGGGCTGGAGAGATGACTCAGGGGTTAAGAACACTGGCTGTTTTTCCAGAGGTCCTGAGTTCAATTACCAGCACCTATATGGTGGCTCACAGCTATCTGTACTATCTGGCTCCCTCTTCTGGCCTGCAGAAATACATGCAAACAGAACATTGTATACATAATAAATAAATAAATCTTTTTATAAAAAAAGCCAGGTGGGGCTGGTGCACGCTTTTAATCCCAGCAATCAGGAGGCAGAGCCAGGGGATCTCTGTGAGTTTGAGACCAGCCTGGGCTACCAAGTGAGTTACAGGAAAGGCGCAAAGCTACACATGGAAACCCTGTCTTGAAAAAAAAAAAAAAAAAGAGTTCTTGCAAATCAAATTTAAGAACACACCAAAAAAGTTTGTGCAACATGATCAAGATGGCTCCATCTGACCAATGCAGGGCTGTTTCAATATAAACAAACAAACAAACAAATAAATAAATAAACATAACTGTCTTAGTTAGGATTTCTTTGGGCTATGAAGAAACACCATGGCCATAGCAACTCTTATAAGGAAAAACATTTAATTGGGGTAGCTTGCTTACAGTTTCAGAGGTTTAGTCCATTGTCATCATCCTGGGAGCATGGCAGCATGCAGACAGACATAGAGTCCTACATCTTGCAGGCAACAGGAAATTGACTAAGACACTGCAGTATCCTGAGCATAGAAAACCTCAAAGCCTGCCCCCACAGTTACTCACTTCCTCTAACAAGGCCACACCCACTGTACCAAAGCCATACTTCCTAATGGTGCCACTCCCTATGAGATTATGGGGGCCAATTATATTCAAACTACCACAATAATCTAACACATAAACAGTCTAAAAGAAGAAAAAAAGATGATCATCTCATTAGATATAGTAAAGGCTTTTGATAAAAATCCAATATCCCATCATGATAAAAAATCCTAAAGAGACCAGCAATACAAAGGACATATTTCAACATAATAAAGTCAGTTTACAGGAAGCCCACAATCAACATCATCCTAAATGAAAAGAAACTTCCCCCTAAAATCAGGACCAAGACATGGATGTCTATTTTCTCCATACCTACTCAATATAGTACTTGAAAGCTAGAGTACTAAGACAACTGAAGGAGATCAAGAGGATACAAATAGGAAAGACACAAAATTATCCTTATTTGATGGTGATATAATTCTATACATTAAAGACTCAACCAGGAAATTCCTACACTGATAAACACTTCCAGCAAATAGCAGGATACAAAATCAACACACAAAATCAAAGATTTGTGTAACTGAACTTTTTAAGACATTGAAGGAAGAAATTGAAGAAGAAATCAGAAAATGGGAAAATCTCCCATGCTCATGAATTAGTAGGATTAGTAATGTGAAAATGGCCATCCTATAAAAAGCAACCTAGAGATTCGATGCAATCCCTATAACAATTCCAACACATTTTTTCACAGAAATAGAAAATAATAGTCTTAAATTTCATATGGACATACAAAAACCAAAGAATGACTAAAATAATCCTGAATAATGAAAGAACTCCTAGAAGTATCCCATATTTCAAGTTGTATTTGTATGGGCCCACAGAGATTTTATAGTGAGACCTTATTCTATCTTGACTCAAGGTCAGAGAGTCTGAACTTGTTTCACCTCCCCCACACAAGGCTGCATAATAGGATGTTCTGGCCAAAGGCATGGTTACCAAGTGTCTTGTGCTTCAAGGCCTAATTACAGCATGCTTTGCCATAAGGTGTGGTTTCCAGATGTCTTGAGTACTAAGGAGGTGTTTACTCTTGTCTGTACTTTGTACCTTAAACTGTGATGTCCTTGAAAGGGTGAGTTCTTTTTGTTCCCCTTAATTTGTGTATAAATAGGCTGTGAGTAATAAACTCAGGCATTTGTAGCATTGACCCAGAGCCATCCTAAAGTAATCTTGTGTCTGCCTTTTTCTTCATCTACATCTCTCTCTATTTTTTTTTTAACCATTTCTCAATCCCCAGTCCTCCATTCAAGGATCATTCAACAGGGCAGGGCAGGACTACAACAGTATTACACAGATATGGTTTTTAAAAAAGCAGGGTATTGGCATACTAACAGACATGTTAATTGATGGAACACAGTGGAAGACATAGGCATAGCGTCATACACCTTCAGTCATGAGGTCTGCCCTTATGTCTGTGGTTGATTTTTCCAGTGTCACTCCATTGCCATCTGCGACGAGAGGCTGCCTGCACAGCTATAGAGGAACCTAGGCACTGACGGCATGGGGCCAAGAGGTCAGAGCAATAGCTGAGAGCCTTACCCTTCACTGCTTCTGCTGTCTTTCCTCTGACCTCTTGGTTTTTAACTCTGCAACTGGCTCTGTGTTTCTTATTTAGCAAGATGGTTACATCTACACTCCATTGGAGGAAACTAATTTTTTTAGTAAAGTTTTTTAAATTCATTTTACATACCAATCACAGATCCCCCTCTTCCCTCCTCCTGCCCCTTCAGCCTCCCCTCTCAACTCACTCCCCATTCCCTCCTATAAAAAGGTAAGGTCTCCCATGGTGAGTCAGTAGAGCCTGAAAGATTCAGAAGAGGCAGGTCCAAGCCTCTCCCCTGCCTCAAGGCTGTGCATGGTGTCCCACCATAGGTAGTGGGCTCCAAAAAGCTAGCTCATGCACCACAGATGGATCCTGATTCTACTTCCAGGGAGTCTCTTAAGCAGATCAAGCTATACAACTGTCTCACTTATGTAGAGGGCCTAGTCCAGTCCCATGGAGACTCCACAGGTGTTGGTCTAAATTTCATGAGTTGCACTAGTTTGGTTTGGTTGTGTCTGTAGGTTTCCCCATCATGATCTTGATGCCCTTTGCTCATAGAATCCCTCCTTTCTCTCTTCAACTGGACTCTTGTAGCTCAGCCTGGTGTTTGGCTGTGTATCTCTGCATCTGCTTCCATCAGTTACTAGAGAAAGGCTCTATGATGACCATTAGAGTATTCACTGATCTGATTACTGGGGTAAGCCAGTTCAGGCACCCTCTCCACTATTGCTAGTAGTCTAAGCTGGAGTCATCCTTATAGATTCTTGGGAACTTCCCTACAACCCACAGCTCCAAAGAAGCTAGCTAACAAGGAGGACCCAAAGAGGGATGCATGGATCACCCTGGGAAGGGGAAATAGATTAGATCTCTAAAAGTAAACTAGGGATGAGGGGTGGGCAATGGAGGATAGGGGATGGGGGATGAGAACATAGGGAATAGGATGGTCAGCCTGGAACAGGGATTGAGTAGGAGATCAATGAAATAGATACCATGATAGAGGGAGACATCATGGGGATAGGGAGAAAACTATTTTACTCCCATAACACTTGTGCCATTATTGCACCAGTGTATTTTGCAAACAGGTCACCATTGTATATTGAATAATTGATAGCTAGATGAGATTAGGTCAGAGTTGGTATCTGGGTAAGATTGCTGATTTTAACCTCTGGTAGCATACAAAGTATTTTGCAGCACCATAAATGCTAGTCAGTAGGGGTGAAGCTTCAAGTTTGGTACCAGCTCTCATTTTCTGTATATTTAATGACATAAGTAAGTGGCATCTTCAGCAGTAGGGCCTTACCATCAGGTTATGGAGAATAACCAATAGCCTTGGTAACAATCTGTGATATTTGGGAGAAGTCTTTTGGACCCCTTTGGCCAACAACTCAAGAAGATTGGTGAACCTTTAAGGTATGGATGGGCATGGATCCTTCCATGTCTCAGCTTGTAGGAAGGTACCTATAGCAAGATCAAGGCCAAACACTGTTGTAGCCAAGAACACTTGGGTTTAAATGTGTCTGCTTCCACATTTAGAGCACACAATTGGAAGCCTACAGCCCAGATGCAGTTCTTCCTTCTCAAAAATGGTTCCTCTGGGTTAGTATCTTTTCCTGTTGTGGTAAAATGCCCTGACAAAAGTAACTTAAGAAAGATGCTATTATGACTATAATGGTTCAAAGTACAGCCTATCACAGCAGAGAAGGTGCTAGAAGCAGATTGCCTCATTGCATCCACAGCTAAGAAACAGAATGTTTGCATGTTAGTGCTCAGTGTGATTTTTTCTATTGTATAGTATCCAGGATTCCTCACCCAAAGAAAGGTATCACCATGGTTAAGATGGATCTTCCTATATCAATATTATCAGGATAATCTCTTACAGACATTATCAGAGACTAACCTTAACCTAGAAAATTCCTTAGAGGTTGTAGATGTAACCGTCTTGTTAAATAAGAAACAGAGCCAATTGCAGAGTTAAAAGAGCAATAGCTGAGAACTGAAAACATTACCCTTCACTGCTGTTGCTGTCTTTCCTCTCCACAAGAGGGCTACTTCTGTGTGTTTTTCTTTTTTATAGACTTTCTGTTCTGCCTTCTCATTGGTTGTAAACTCAACCACATTACCTCCATGTCACTGCCTGTCTGTACAGACCTCCAGGTCTTGTATGGTTGGTATTGAGATTAAAGGCATGTGTCTCCATGCTGGCTCTATCCTTGAACACACAGAGATCTGCCTAGTTCTGCTTCCCAATTGCTGGCATTAAAGGCATGCACCACCATCACCCACCTTCTGCTATGGCTTGCTCTGACCCCAAGGCAACTTTATGAATATACAAATAAAATCACATTTCAGTACAAATAAAATATCACCACATTTCCCCTTTTCTATTTTAATAAAAAGAAAAAAGTTATAACTAATATAAGAAAAACTGTATACAAAAGTACAATAACTATATTCCATATATATAAGCAATAAATACCTAAACAATGTCTAGTCCATTTGCATTTGACAAATTCAGAGAAAATAACTTCATTATCAATCCTATTTTGGTAAGTCCAAAATGTACCTGATTCACTTTCTATCCTAACTTATATTACTAACAGAACTGTCTTATAACGTGTTTCAAATTTATACACTGAGTCAGCTAGTAAAATATTATCCATATAATGATAAATTATAGATTTAGGAAATTTTTCATGTATCACTTCTAATGGCTGTTGTACAAAATATTGGCACAGGGTTGGGCTATTCAACATTCCCTGTGGGAGGACTCTCCATTGAAATCTTTTAAACAGTTGAGAATTATTGTAAGTTGGCACTGTGAAAGCGAACCTTTCTCTGTTTTTTTCTTGTAAGGGTACTGAAAAGAAGCAGTTTTTTAAATCAATAACTATGAGAGGCCATCCTTTAGGTAACAGAGTAGGCAAAGGAATCCCAGATTGTAGAGAGCCCATTGGCTGAATTACTTTGTTAATTGCTCTAAGGTCTGTTACCATTCTCCATTTACCAGATTTCTTTTTAATAACAAATATAGGAGAATTCCAAGGGTTGGTAGACTCTTCAATATGCTGAGCATTTAACCGTTCTTCTACCAGCTCTTCTAAAGCCTGGAGTTTCTCTGTTGTTAAAAGCCATTGATGAACCCATACAGGCTTGTTAACCCATACAGGCTTGTCTGTTAACCATTTTAAAGGTAGAGCTGTTCGTGTCTTTGGAAGATCATCAGTTTTTGTGTCCTGTTCTTGTATAATATGGATGGCTGGTGACCACTCATTAGAATAATACCTTCTAATATTTCTCTCAGAAACATGTGCTAGTTTTTGATTTATTTCTGAGGTTGGTGGGATATTAATCTGAGTATTCCATTGTTGCAACAGGTCTCGACCCCACAGGTTCATAGCTATGTTAGCCACATATGGTTTTAATCTGTCTCTCTGTCCTTCTTGACCTATACATTCGAGCCATCTTGCACTCTGCTTCACTTGAGATAATGTTCCAATTCCTAACAGTTGAATGTTTACCTCCTGAAGAGGCCAAGATGAATGCCAAAATTCTGGTGCAATTATGGTCATGTCAGCACCTGTGTCTACCAGACCAGACAATAAAACACCATTTATTTTTATTGTTAATTTTGGTCTTTGTTCATTTATAGAAGTTTGCAAGAAAGTTTTCTTTATGGTTTCTCCTGAATTTTCTGTTCTCTCTGTCTCAGTTGTTCCATTACTCCAGGTAGCCTGGTTTATTCCAATAGGCATTTGGTTATTTAATTGCTCTGAGTAGGGGTCTCCTCTATGATTGCAGGAAAGGTCTGAACTGGATTCACTGTAGGGGCCTGCCTGAGGCCCCTCTGGAAGTTTCCCAAAGACTGAGGCAAAATATTACCTTGCCTGTCCCTTGTTGATCTACATTCGTTGGTTTGGTGTCTTCCCTTACCACACCTTCTACATACTCCAGAAGGAAAGGGCATTCTGTTGCCATTGTTCCTTGAAGAAACATTGTTTCTAGAAGTGCCCTGTTTACAGTCCGTTTTCAAATGTCCATCTTTCTAAAACCAAAACATCTGACATTCCTCAAACCTCTTGAAATTGCTTCTCCTATCCACATATTATCATGGTCATGAGCCTCAACATTAACCATATCTCTAATCCAATCTTCCAAGGGTGCAGATCTTGCCTTTAATGGCCTGATTCTCTTGCATACTGCATTTGCATTCTCAAAAGTCAAAGATTCAATTATTATCTGGCTAGCTTCTGAATTTGGGACCATTCTCTTTACTGCTGAAGTCAGTCTTTGTAAGAAATCTGTGAAAGATTCTTTTGGGCCCTGTATAACCTTTGTAAATGACTCAGTTTTCTTTCCTGGTTCCTCAACTCTGTCCCATGCATTCAAGGCTGTCATTTGACATAGAATTAGGGTTTGGATATCATATAAACATTGTGTTTGTGCTGCAGCATATTGGCCTTCTCCAACAAGCTGATCCTGGAAGACTTGAATACCTTTACCCCTACATTGTTTTATGTTTTTAGCTTCCTCTTTGAACCGCTTTTGCCACTGGAGCTGTTGTCCAGGTTCCAGAAGAGCCTGTGCCAGCTCCTGCCAATCCTGTGGTATAATTCTATTATAAGTTGACCAGGAGTTTAACATTTTCTTTACATATGAGGAATGCATGCCATAAGATACCATTTCCTCCCTAAACCTTTGTAGGGCCCTGGAACTCCCAATTTGGGTAACTGCCGCCTTGCTTGCCGACCTTGACCTTGATGTCCTTCCTATGCTGATTCCCTGTTGGTCTCCCCCATCCTGAATGCTTAAGGGAAGTTCCTTGTTTGTGTGTCCTGCATTTGGCATTAACAGCTTAGATGTAAGAAACATCAGTAGCGAACTTCTGCCCTCCAGGGGTTCGCCCATTGTGCTGTGAGTCTCTATTTAAGGTTTCCTCCCTCTTTCAATAAATGCCATTTGGCATTCTGCTGACACAAATGACCGGCTGTCTCTTGTCTCTGGTTTTTGATCCACAGCTACTCGCTCTGGACATGGTGAATGGGTGGTGGTAGTGCTGGCGTTATCACAACAAACGGAGGTTCCACCAGGATCCGAGAAAGAAGGGAGGAGCTGATGGACACCTGGGTAAGTCTGGCCAGCAATTTAAAAAAAGAAAAGAGAAGGGTGAATTGATATGGGTGCAGCTAGCTCATAGTCAGTTAATTGGAGTGCTGAAGCAGGAAGGCACCAAAGTTAAGAAAGGACAAGACAGCTAAAGATTTTAAAATAGAAAAGGAAATCTTCCCAATAGAGAAGAGGGAAGGAAAGGAAATTTCCCATTAGAAAAGGGAGAAAAATTTTAATCAGGAAAAAGGTAATTTCCCAGTAAAAAGGTGAACATTTTTGAAACTAGACCTAAAGATTTAAGGCCCTGTAGAGGAAGGATGAAGGAAAGAGAAAAGCCTCTTCCCAGTGGAATGGAGGAAGAAAGGGCTCTTTCCGATGTAGAAGTTTCAGGATAGCTAGAACTCTAAGCTCTTTCTGCCTGTCAGTGCAGAGGGGCAGCACCTGAATTACAAAGAATCAGCAGGTAGGCCTCATTGCTGCTGGATGAACAGCAAGCAAGCCCAGAACTTACAATTTTGTTTGTTTGCTTAATTTTGGTTTAAATGTTTTTTTTATTTTTCCTTCAGAGTGGGAATAATTCAATATTTAGGATCCCTTCATGGGAAATGTTTTTCTGTTTTTTCCCTTATGGTGGGAATAACCCATTATTAGATAATCCCTTCATGGGAATAAGAGGAAGTTTAAACGTGCGTGCATGTGCACATGGTGGACAAAGGCACTTGTGATGGCACATGAGATGGCCTGGAGAAGCAGGCAGGCAGGTACGCACCAGCGGGAGGTGGAGCATGGCCCTGGGTGGGCACAAGCACTAGAGCCTTGGCACTGGCATTAGAGCCCGAGCACCAGGTGGAACCAAAGCTGAGGCCTGGAGAGGGGCAGGTGCTAAAAGTTTAAATGGGCCCAACTTCTGGTGTAAAATGGTTTTGGTCAGGACATGGAATGCTAAGTCAATGCAGTTTGAATTTCCAGGAATATTAATCATTCATTGCATAAAGAATGTTATGTACTTTTGATTGTCTTAATAAATGTTTGAATAAGTGTTTGATTTTCATGGTAGATAAACTAAAGGAACAGGATTCATAATTTTGAACTATATATTAGGCATGCTCTTGTCTGTTGATCATTACCAAAAATTTGGCTCTGCTCTTTAAGTTGCTTTTTAGAATTCTATAGAAATATATATAGCACCTGAAATGAATTGAGTTGTTAGCTTATTAAATAATGTTGTTGCTAAGAAAAACCCATAAAAAATAATCTCTTACTGATAAAGAGGTTACAAAATTATTTTTCCAGTAAATAAAATACAGGTAAAATGTTTGGTCCACATTGTTAATAATTGACTATTTGCATTAATGTGTTACTTGGAATCTATAAAAAAGGATCTTCTTTTTAAGATTTTATAAAAATACTCTAGAAGAATATTACCTAAAGTTACCTCTTCAAATCCTATAGAGATTGTATTTAATGCTTTTATAATTGGCATATGTAAAAAGGACCATGAAAATAAAAGGTGGTGATAGAATTGCTCAATTATTATTGCTTTCATATTTTAAATGCAAAATGGCACTTATATGTAGAAATGGAGGCTTTGGAAGTGGAGAAAAGGTGTTTTGACAAACGTTATCAGTGATAAACAGTCTAAATGAAAAATAAAATTATATGGGATTGAGACTGAAAGATTATTGGATTCTGATGCTAGATATATCTATAATTTCACAAGAATCCTGAGATCCCAACTGGCCTCTACTAGACGTCAGGAAAATGGAGGCTATTACAAGATCTTAGAGCTGTAAATAAAACCATGCTTCTCATGGGAGCAACACAGCCTGGTTTGCCTGCCCCTGTGGCAATTCCTAAACATTAGCATTTTATTGTGATTGACTTATGGATAATTTATTGGCTGATAAAGATTAAAACTTGTTTTTGATGCCTTTTCAAAATTACAAGAAGTTCTTAGCCTGGCTAATTTACAAATAGCCCCAGAAAAGGTGCAGGTATCCTTTCTCTATCATTATTTAGGTCAAGAATTGTTATACACAGGCATATGTCCATAAAATATTACTCTGTGTACAAATCAATTATGCATGATTAATGATTTCCAAACCTTTCTGGGAGATATTCAATGGCTTTGGTCCATTTTAAAGATTCCAACAGGTCAACTTCATCCTTTGTATGATGTCTTAAAGGGTGGCCCTGAATTAACAGCTGAAGGGCGTATAGCCTTACAATGTATGTAAGAGACCCTGGAACAGGCTCACATGCAATATATAGATCTTCCTTCTCCCTTATTATTTATCTACTGGAGTGTTTTGGCAAACAGGTCCTATTCTATGTGTACATTCCCCAGCTTCTCCAGTGAAAACCATTATTCCTTGTCCTCAGGCTGTTGCTCAGATTATATTTAAGGGAATCAAGATCAGTGTTCAAACTTTTGGTAAGGAGCCAGATGTTGTGGTGACCCCATACACCCAGTCTCAAATAGCATGGTTGCAAGACAATGATAATGATTGGGCCATATTGACATGCTTCATGCAGGGTCAGTTTGATACTCACTACCCCTCCAATGATGTGTGTCAGTTTTTTTTTTTAATTGCATCCTGTTATATTTCCCAAGATAGTACAGATGACTCCTATTTCTCAGGCCATGTAGTAGTTACTGATGGCATGTCACATGATTTTGCTGTGGTAGTTTCTGGTAACACAGTGAAAAGAATGAAAGTACAAGGCACTTCTGCCCAGATGGCAGAGGTACAGGCACTGTTGCTTGCTTTACAGATGTTTTCTGATGAGTGTGTAAATATTTATACTGATAGCCAATATGTGGCACATGCAATTATGCCTTTGGAGACAACAGCATACATACCATCCATTTCTCCATTCATGAATATTTGTTGCAAGTGCAAGGACTCATATGGTCCCACTCACATAACCTTTATGTGGGCCATATTAGAGCTCAGACTCGATTGCCTGGACCTCTAAGCGAAGGTAATCAGAGGGCTGATGCCATTACTCCTATGGCTGTCACATTAATTTGTTCTGCCTTTGAAAAGGCTACACAGTTGCATCAACTTTATCATCTTAATGCTGGATCTCTTTGTCATCATACGGGCATAACCCAGGAACAGGGCATCCAGATAGTTAAATCATGTCCTCTTTGTCCTGAATTTTTACCTGTTCCTCATTTGGGAGTTAATCCCCGAGGACTTTTACCTAATCATGTATGGCAGATGGACGTCACTCACATGCCTTCCTTTGGAAAATTACAATATGTCCATGTGTCTACTGATGCATATTCCTCTCTAATTTTTGCCTCTGCCCATTCAGGGGAAAAGATTAAGGATGTAAAGAATCATTGTCTTCATGCCTTTGCTTATATGGGAGTGCCTAAATGCATAAAGACTGATAATGGTCCCACCTATAGCAGTACGGGATTTTCAAAATTCTTTCAAGATTTTTCTATTGTTAATAAGACTGGTATTCCTTATGATCCTCAAGAACAGGCTATAGTAGAATGCTGCCATTGTACCTTAAAAACATATTTTTCT
The DNA here is from genome assembly GCF_903995425.1 of Onychomys torridus. Lineage (NCBI taxonomy): Eukaryota > Metazoa > Chordata > Mammalia > Rodentia > Cricetidae > Onychomys > Onychomys torridus. The sequence continues at coordinate 2,227,829 of NC_050450.1, forward strand.
AAAGTAAAAAAAAAATGGGGGGGGGGAGCTATGGACTCATCTTTCCTCTCCACATTCTATTCTTTCCCTTGTTATATATATTTTATTCTTTTGGTTTTTGTTTTTGGGGTTTTTTTTTGTTTTTTTTGTTTGTTTGTTTTTTTGGTGGAGGAACAGACAAACAAAAAATAGGAAGAACACAATAAAAAAAAAACTAGAGGAAAGGACAAATAAAGCAGAAGAAAACAATAAGTCCCTGAAAGAAAATCATGAAAAAGCAATGAAAGAGATGAGGGAAACGTTTAAGACCTGAAAAGGGAAATAGAAAATAATGAAGAAGACACAAGCTGAAGGAATGGTGGTAAGAGAAAATCTGAGGAAATGAACAGGAACTTCAGATGCAAGTATAATCAACAGAATGCAAGAGATGGAAGAGAGGATCTCTGGTGTTGAAGATACAGTAGAAGAAGTAGATTCATCAGTATAAAAAAACACTAAAGCCAACAAAGTCATGACCAAAAATGTCCAAGAAATTTGGGACACCATGTAAAGACCAAACCTCCAAATAATAGGGATAGAGAAAGGAGAAGAATACCAACTCAAAGGCACAGAAAATATATTTAACAAGATCATAGAAGAAAACTTTCCCAACTTGAAGAAGGAAATGCCTATGAAGATACAAGAAGCCTATAGAACACCAAACAGACTAGACCCCCAAAAATGTCCCCTCACCACATAATAATTAAACAACTAAATGTACAGAATAAAGAAAGAATATTAAGGGCAGCAAAAGAAAAAGGTCAAGTGACTATTAAAGGCAAACCCATCAGAATAACACCCAATTTCTCAATGGAGACTTTGAAAGCCAGAAGGACCTGGACAGATATAATGCAGACACTAAGAGACCATGGATGCCAGCCTAGACTAATATACCCAGCAAAACTTTCAATCATCATAGATGGAGTGAACAATACATTCCAAGACAAAGGCGGCTTTAAACAATACTTATCCACAAACCCAGCCCTACAGAAAGCACTACAAGGGAAATGCCAACCTAAGGAGGTCAGATACACCCTCAAAAAGCAATAGATAACACCACAGCAGTAAACCCCAAAGAGGAGAAGTACACACACACTACCACCAATAAATAAATAAAGATGGAAAAAAAAACAGGAATGAACAATCACTGGTCATTAATATCCCTTAATATCAATGGACTTAATTCACCTATAAAAAGACACAGACTAACAGAATGGATATGAGGGCAGGAACCATCCTTCTGCTGCATACAAGAAACACATCTCAAATTCAAAGATAGACACTACCTAAGAATGAAAGGCTGGGAAAAGACTTTCCAATCAAATGGTCTTAAGAAGCAAGCTGGTGTAGCCATCCTAATATCCAGCAAAATGGTCTTCAAACTAAAATCAACCAAAAGAGTTGATGAAGGACATTACATACTCATTGCAAGAAAGATCCACCAAGATGAAGTTTCAATTCTGACATTTATGCCCCAAGGGCACCCACATATGTAAAAGAAATATTATTAAAGCTTAAATCACATATAAAACCTCACACATTAATAGCGGGAGACTTCAACACTCAACTTTCACCTCTGGACAGATCTCCCAAATTGAAACTTAACAGAGAAATAATGGACTTAACTGATGTTATGACTCAAATGGACTTAATCGATATCTATAGAACATTCCACCCGAACAAAAAAGAATATACCTTCTTCACAGCACCCCATGGAACCTTCTCTAAAATCGACCACATACTTGGCCACAAAGCAAATCTCAAGAGATACAAAACAATTGGAATAACCTCCTGTGTTCTATCAGACCACCATGGTTTAAAGTTAGATGACAACAACAACAAAAACTACAGAAAACCTACAATCTCATAGAAACTGAATAATGTTCAACTGAATCACCAATGGGTTAAGGAAGAAATAAAGAAAGAAATTAAAGACTTCCTAGAGATCAATGAAAATGAATACACCACATACCCAAACTTATGAGACACTATGAAAGCAGTGCTAACAGGGAAATTCATAGCACTAAATGCTCACATAAAGAAGCTGGAGAAATCTCATGCTAGTGACTTGACAGCACACCTGAAAGCTCTTGAACAGGAAGAAGCAAAGTCTCCCAGGAGGAACAGCCACCAGGAAATTATCAACTTGAGAGCAGAAATCAATAAAATAGAAATAAAGAGAACAATACAAAAAAAAATAATGAAACTAAGAGTTGGTTCTTTGAGAAGATCAACAAGATAGACAAGCCCTTACTCAAACTAACCAAGAGACAGAGAGAGAGCATCCAAATTAACAAAATCAGAAGTGAGAAGGGGGACATAACAACAGACAATGAGGAAATCCAGAGAATCATCAGGTCATACTTCAAAAACCTCTACTCCACAAAACTGGAAAATCTAAAAGAAATGGATAATTTTCTGCATAGGTACCACATACCTAAGTTAAATAAAGACAAGATAAACCATTTAAATAGTCCAATAACCCCTAAGGAAATAGAATCAGTCATTAAAAGTCTCCCAACCAAAAAAGTCCAGGACCAGATGGTTTCAGCTCACAAATCTACCAAATCTTCAAAGAAGAGTTAATACTCTTCTTTTAAAAAGTGATTTATTTATTTATTATGTATACAACATTCTGTCTCCATGTATGCCTGCACACCAGGAGAGGACACTAGATCTCATGATAGAAGGCTATGAGCCATCATGTGGTTGCTGGGAATTGAACTCCAGACCTCTGGAAGAACAGCCAGTGTTCTTAACCTCTTAGCCATCTCTCCAGCCCCGAGTTAATACTCTTTAAATTGCTCCACATGATAGAAGCAGAAGGAATATTACCAAACTCCTTCTATGAGGGTACAACTACCCAGATACCTAAACCAAATGAACATTGATGCAAAAATACTCACTAAAATACTGGCAAACAGACTCCAAGAATACGTCAAAACAATTATCCCCCATGATCAAGTAGGCTTCATCCCAGGGATGCAAGGGTGGTTCAACATATGAAAGTCCGTCAATGTAATACACCATATAAACAAACTCAAAGAAAAAAAAACACATGATCATCTCACTAGATGCAGAAAAGGCATTTGACAAAATCCAACACCCCTTCATGATAAAGGTCTTGGAGTGATCAGGAATACAGGGAACATACCTAAACATAATGAAGGCAATCTACAGCAAGCCAACAGCCAACATCAAATTAAATGGAGAGAAACTCAAAGCGATTCCACTAAAATCAAGAACAAGGAAATGCTGTCTACTCTCTCCATACTTATTCAATACAGTGCTGGAAGTTCTAGCCATAGCAATAAGACAACATAAGGAGATTAAGGGGATACCAATTGGAAAGAAAGAAGTAGGCTTTCCCTATTTGCAGATGACATGATATGACCACAAAATTCAACCAAGGAACTGATACAGCTTATAAAAACACCTTCAGCAACATAGCAGGATACAAAATCAACTTTAAAAAAAATAGTAGCCCACCTATATTCAATAGACAAACAGTCTGAGAAGGAAATCAGAGATACATCACCCTTAACAATAGCCACAAATCATATAAAATACCTTGGGGTTACTCTAACTAAGCAAGTGAAGGACCTATATGACAAGAATTTTAAGTCTCTGAAAAAAAGAAATTGAAGATGTCAGAAAGTGGAAAGATCTCCCATGTTCATGGATAGGCAGGATTAACATAGTAAAAATGGCGATCTTACCAAAAGCAATCTACAGATTCAATGCAATCCCCATCAAAATACCAACACAATTCTTTACAGATCTGGAAAGAATAATACTCAACTTCATATGGAAAAACAAAAAACCTAGGATAGTCAAAAGAATCCTGTACAATAAAACAACCTCTGGAGGCATTTATGATCCCCAACCTCAAGCTCTACTATAGAGCTACAATAATAAAAACAGCTTGGTACTGGCATAAAAACCAACATGTGGACCAGTGGAATTGAATTGAAGACCCTGACATTAATCTGCACAACTATGAACATATAATTTTTGACAAAAAAGCCAAAACTGTACAATGGAAAAAAGAAAGCATTTTCAACAAATGGTGCTGGCATAACTGGATGTCAACATGTAGAAGGCTGCAAATAGATTCATATCTGTCACCATGCACAAAACTTAAGTCCAAGTGGATCAAAGACCTCAACATAAATCCAGTTACTCTGAACCTGATAGAAGAGAAAGTAGGAAGTAGTCTTGAATGCATTGGCAAAGGAGATCACTTCCTAAATATAATACCAGTAGCACACACACTAAGAGAAACAATCAATCAATGGGACCTCTTGAAACTGAGAAGCTTTTGTAGGTAGAGCAAAGGACACGGTCAACAAGACAAAGTGACAGCCTACAGAATGGGAAAAGGTCTTCACCAACCCCACATCTGACAGAGGGCTAATATCCGGAATATATAAAGAACTCCAGAAATTAGACATCAAGATACCCAACAGTCCAATTAAGAAATGGGCTATAGAACTAAACAGAGAATTCTCCACCTGTAGCACTCTTGGGTATATACCCAAGGAATGCTCATTCATACCACAAGGGCATTTGCTCAGCTATGTTCATATCAGCATTGTTTGTAATAGCCAGAACCTGGAAACAACCTAGATGCCCTTCTACTGAAGAATGGATAAAGAAAATGTGGTACATATACACAATGGAGTACTACTCAGCAGAGAAAAACAATGACATCATGAGGTTTGCAGGCAAATGGATGGATCTAGAAAAAAAATCATCCTGAGTGAGGTAACCCAGACTCAGAAGGACAAACATGGTATGTACTCACTCATAGGAGGATACTAGATGTAAAACAAAGATGACTAGACTGCTACTCACAACTCTAGGGAGGCCACCTAGAAAACAGGACCCTAAGAAAGACACAGGGATCACCCAATGACAGAGAAATGGATGAGATCTACATAAACAACCTGGATGACAGTGGGCGTAATGAAGAGCAAGGTTAGAGGGAAAGAGAGATTAGGGGAGCAGGAGATCCCAGCTGGATCAAGAACAGAAAGGGAGAACAAGGTATAACAGACCATGATAAATGATGACCATGTGAGAATAGGAAGAAGCAAAGTGCTAGAGAGGTCCCCAGAAATCTACAAAGATACATCCACTGTAGACTACTGGCAATGGTCGAGAGAAAGTCTGAAATGACCAAGTTTGGTGATCGGATGGCCAGACATCCTAGCTGTTGTGCTAGAACTCTCAACCAATAACTGATGGAAGTGGATGCAGAGATCCTTGGCCAGGCTCCAGCTGGAGCTCCAGAAGTCTAATTGTTGAGAAAGAGGAGGGATTGTAAAAGCATGAATTGTTGAAACCAAGATTGGAAAAAGCACAGGGACAAATAACCAAATGAGTGGAAGCACATGAATTATGAACCAAAGGCTGTGGAGCCCCCAACTACATCAGGCCCTCTGGATAAGTGAGACAATTGATTAGCTTGAACTGTTTGGGAGGTACCCAGTCTGTGGGACCTGGACCTGTCCTTAGTTCATGAGCTGGCTGTTTGGAACCTGGGTGTTATGAGGGGACACTTTGCTCAGCCTGGGAGGAGTGGACTGGACCTTCCTGGACTGAATCTACTAGGTTGAGCTGAATCACCAGGGGAGTCTTTGCACTGGAGGAGATGGGAGTGGGGGCAAGGGGGCTGGAAGAAAGGTGGGGGCGGGAGGGGGGAGAACAGGGGAACCCATGGCTGATATGTAAAATTAAATTAAATTTTTAAAAAAAGAAACACCAGTAGTGAACTTCTGCCCTCCAGGCATTCTCCCATTGTGCTGTGAGTCTCTATTTAAGGTTTCCTCCCTCTTTCAATGGCTCAGAGGTTAAGAGCACTGCCTGCTCTTCTGGAGGTCCTGAGTTCAATTCCCAGCAACCACATGGTGGCTCACAACTTCTGTAATGAGATCTGGTGCCCTCTTCTGGCCTACAGTCATACATGCTGTATGCATAATAAATAAATAAATAAATAAATAAATAAATAAATAAATAAATAAATAAATAAATAAATAAATAAATGAATGAATGAATGAATAAATGAATGAATGAACGAACGAACAAACAAACAAATAAATTCTTAAAAAAGAGCCATGTTAAGATGGTGGAAGATTTGCTTTAAAAAAATATAAATAAATAAACGGCATTCAGTGTTCTGTTGACATGAATGACTGGCTGCCTCTTGTCTCTGTTTTTCAATCCACAGCCCCTCGCTCAGAAATGGTGAATGGTTCGTGGTAGTGCAGGTGTTACCGCAACAAACCTTCATAAGTCTAACATTTCAATTGGAGTCCAAATAGTTTGTATGGTTACTAGATAAATTAAGGGTGATTGTGTGAAAACAGGCTTTCTTTCTGTAACCTTATAATTCAATCCTGAAACAACTTCACTGTTAATTTCTTCTGTCTGAATCTAAATTTCTCTATAATTCATTTTAACAGGTTTTTCTAAAATTTTTATCCTGGCAATTAAATTGACTATCTTTTTAAATAGTAAAATAAGGATAAGAGGAGTAATAATATACATCATTCCATCAACATTAATCTTCTCATATAGTTGTTCCATTCTCAGACTGCCTAAAATTTCAAACAAAGTCCAATTTTCTTCCAATGTACACATAAAACCCATTTTATTTAAATGTGGAAGAAAATTCTCTTTTAAATAGTTTCCTTTAAAACATCTGATATAATTGACTTACCAAGTCTGTGTAGAACAGTAGAAATCTGAGGAAATTTCAAAACAGCTATCTAGTATCCTGAGGGAATCCAGAGGGGGGCCACGGGGAGAGAAAGAGAAAGAGAAAACAATAAAGTGTAGCCACGTTATGACTAAAAGCTTGAATCCAACCACGTCTTCCTCCTTGAGCAGAGCTGAGCCTGGGCTCTGGCTTCTTTAAGCTCCGACCACGTGCGTTGGTGTTTCAGCCAAAAGCAGCCTATCTGCAGTTGCGTATAGCTACTGAAATTAGCGGTAGCTCTGGCAGGCCTTGAGTTTTTCTTAGCAAGGGCTTTTAAAGCAAGTATCTCCAGGTGCTGGTAAGTCTGTTGGGCCTGAGTCCTAAGCTGGGCTAGGCCTGAGCTAGGGAACTTGGCCCGTCCAGGCAGGAAGCAGGACCCACTGCCAAGCCAAGTGGTTTTTAATGAATTCTTGCCACGTTGGGTGCCAAATGTAGATGAAACCGTCTTGTTAAATAAGAAACATAGAGCCAATTGCAGAGTTAAAAGACAAGAGGTCAGAGCAATAGCTAAGAGCTGAAAACCTAACCCTTCACTGCTGCTGCTGTCTTTCCTCTCCACAAGAGAGCTACTTCTGTGTGTTTTTTCTTTTTTTATAGACTTTCTGTTCTGACTTCTCATTGGTTGTAAACCCAACCACATGACCTCCTCATCACTGCCTGTCTGTACAGACCTCTAGGTCTTCTATGGTTGGTATTGAGATTAAAGGCGTGTGTCTCCATGCTGGCTGTATCCTTGAACACACAGAGATCCACCTAGTTCTGCCTCCCAAGTGCTGGGATTAAAGGCATGCACCACCACCACTCACCTTCTGCTATGGCTTGCTCTGACCCCAAGACAACTTTATGAATATACAAATAAAATCACATTTCAGTACAAATATCACCATAAGAGTTGTGCCTACAGGCTTTTCTCCTAGATGATTATAGAGTCTGTGAAGTTAACAGTTAACACTAACTCTCACAAATCTTAGTCTTAGGCTCCACAATTCTGCATCTTCCAACTGGATCTTAAAGTTTCCACAAAATACTTTTGTAAGTGACTATCTAATTTTGCTGTGGGGTCATATACATAAACATCCTATTGTTTACCATACGGCATAAATATCACCCCTTTCCCATGATCCATCTTTAATTACGTTTATGGTTCAGCAGCCTAGGGTTCATGGAACCCCATTATTCTTAGATTGCCATATACTGTCAACTTGACTGACAGCCTTACCTCAAGTTTCACAAACTCCCTGTATTGTGGTCATCCAATCTATCTGCTCCATTTCCAAAATTCTCTTGTATTTACTGGATAAAAAGCACTACAGAGTCCTTAAAATTTTCATATATAAAAAAACTGTATAGCAGATAGCTATAGTTTAACCAAAGTGGTTCAAAAAGTATCCTTTTTATTCAGAGACACTAAATCTTTAAGAAAATAATCATTAATGGTAACATTGTAGAGGAAAATTCCACCAGACTTAAATTCCTTCCTTTGCCAAGACCTTGTAAAAGCATGGCCAGATTCAAGAACTGAATATATTTAAAAAACAAACATGGTAACTCTTCTACCACTGATCTTCTCCAAAGTATAGCTAAGAAAGATAGCTATTATGAGAAGCAAATTAATGAAAATTTGAAACTACTGATGAAGTGAAAATTACTCTTTCTGTATGCTTAGTGTTTTGATTATTATTTGGTGAGGGGACTTTTTTGGATCCAGCTTATTTGGTGTTCTGTAAGCTTCTTGTATCTCCATAGGTATTTGTTTCTTTAGGTTAGGAAAGTTTTCTTCTATGATTTTGTTGAATATGTTTTCTGTGTCTTTGAGTTGGTATTCTTCTCCTTCTATCCCTTATTATTCTTAGGTTTGGTCTTTTCATGGTGTCCCAAATTTCTTGAACGTTTTGTGTTATGACTTTTTTGTCTTTAGTGTTTTCTTTGACTGATATATCTATTTTCTCTATTGTGTCTTCATTGTCCGAGATTCTGTTCCATCTCTTGCATTTGGTTGGTTATGCTTGTTTCTGTAGTTTCTGTTCATTTAGTCAGGATTTCTATTTCCAGCATTTCCTCAGTTTGTGTTTTCTTTATTGTCTCAATTTCATTTTTCAGATCTTGGATTGTTTCCTTCATCTGTTTAACTACTTTTTCTTGGCTTTCTTTGATTTCTTCCAATTTTTTGTTTGTTTTTTTCTCCCATTTCTTTAAGGGAATTATTTATTTCCTCTCTAAGGGAGTTTTTCACTTCCTCTTTAATGGAATTTTTCATTTCCTCTTTAAGGGAATTTTTTATTTTCTCTTTAAGGGAATTTTTTATTTCTTCTTTAAAGGCCTCCATCATCTTCTTAGAGTCATTTTTAGGGTTGATTTCTTCTGTTACTTCTGCCTTGGTATGCTCAGGTTTTGTAGGTGTAGAATAACTAGGTTCTGATGTTGTCATATAGGTCTTTATATTGTTGCCTGTGTTTTTGCACTGGAGTCTACTCATCTCTTCCTCTGTTTGGTGCAGGCAGTGTTTGTGTCTGAAGGTGCTTCTCCTGTTCTAATTGTTAGTCTTAGCTCCCTAGGATTTCTTTGTTAAATTGGTGCTGTTGGGCTCTGTTTCTTTGGGAATCAGCTTAGTCAAATCAGTGTTAGTGGGTTCTGTCTCTGGGAGCAGTTGTTCCCAGTTGGTGTAGGGTGTGCTTATGGTTTCAGTGGTTTTAGGTTCATAGGGGTTAGGTTTTTTTTTGTTTTGGGTTTTTTTTGAGGGTGGGGGTGGAGTAGGGAGAGGTAGCTATCTGGTCGCTGGGACTCCAATGGGTAGGGCCTAGGAGTTAGAGACCTGATCTACTGGTCTAGAGATGGGAGCTTACCTGTTCTCAGTTGGTGAAGTGTATACTTACAATTCTGGTGATCTGGTTCAGTGGCTGGGCAGTGTCTTCTTTTGTGTTCTCAGGTCACGTTTTGCTCTTTTGTCAACTCCTCAGCTGCTTTTGTTTCCTCAGACTGCAAACTGTAGATTTCTGAATCCTCCCCTGGATGGATTTCAGCTGGGCAGGGTAGTCTCAGCAACACCTCCAAGTTGTTCAGTTTCACAGGATTGGCAGCTGGGCCCTGGGTTGGCCTCAGGCAGTGTTCAGATCTGTTCTGGTCTCATCCCATGGAGATGGCTCCTTCTCTGGGTGTTGGGATTAAAAGCATCCCTGTTCCAAACTCTTGATTAGGAGCTTGTTTTCACTAACTCGTCAGCGGGTGGTAGCTCAGTCTTTATTACACTTGTGTCTTGGTCGTTGCCCACCGCTCCACCTGCCTGTCTCTGCTGCCTCCCGCTCCAGGAAACTTCTCTTTGCAATGAATGGAAAACACTACAGAGAACCACAACCAATCAAAATATGGAGTTGTACAGTTCAAGACAATGCCTAGTAGATAGATTTACAAAACACTCCCACACCCAAAGCACAGGAAATATTGTGGAAGAGAGGGCAGAAAGATTGCAAGGGCCAGAATATTGTAGATTTTTGCTGTGAGACTGTGTTTCCTAGTAATATCAGATGCTATACCCATAAAATCTTATCAGCATGACTGCTCAAACATGAGCTGAACAAAGAGGACACCAATGAACATACCAACTTATGTGGCAGGAGTAGCCTACAAGTACTCAACCCTACCTAAAGAACTATACACAACTGAAAAAAGCTGGGAAAAGGAGAGGTGGCCTTCTCCAGGAAAAAGCAAACAAATTGATTGTCCAATGCCAGTCAGTCCTGGAAATTTACATATATAGACTAAAATGAAATAAAAATGACATTATATAGACTAAATAAGCTATTTTTAAGAATATTTATTTGTGCCGGTTGGTGGTAGCGCATGCCTTTAATCCCAGCACTCAGGAGGCAGAGCCAGGAGCATCTCTGTGAGTTTGAGGCCAACCTGGTATCCAAAGGGAGTTCCAGGAAAGGCACAAAGCTACACAGACAAACCCTGTGTCGAAAAACCAAAAAAAAAAAAAAAAAAAAAGAATATTTATTTGTTTATATGCAAACATACAATAACAATTGGTTAAAGAAGAAGCAATAAATTTGAAGGAGAGTGGAGAGATATATATGGGAGTGTTTGGAGGGAGGAAAGATAAGGGAGAAATATTGTAATTATATTATAATCTCAATTTTTTTGTTCCATTTAAAAAAATGTTTCATGCCAGACAGTGGTGGTAGACACCTTTAATCCTAGCACTTGGGAGGTAGAGCCAGGTGGATCTATAAGTTCGAGGCCAGCCTGGTCTACAGAGTGAGATCCAGGACAGGCACCAAAACTACACAGAGAAACCCTGTCTCAAAAGAAAATGTTTTGTTTCACCATAGGATCCTAACATGATATACTGTGTCACTACAGGTCCAAAAGAAGGTGGTGATTTAATCATGGATTTGAACCTCTAAAACATTGAGCCAAAATAATCCATTTTTCTTTATAAGGTACTGTTCATGATACCCAGCAGAAGACAAGAACCTCCTAAAGGAGAGTTACCATCCAACTTCATAACATCATTCAGGGCATGATACACAATGTGGGCTTCTGCATATGCATTTTAGTTCTCTTGCTTCCACTTCCACAGGATGTACATGGAGAAGCTCAAATAAATATACACAGAAGATCTGTGTCATATTTGAGGGGCACTGAGCCTGGGGAACATACCATTGTTATAGCAAGCAATAACCAAGCCTACACTTTATCTAGAGAGAAATATTACCCCTATCCCACAAGGTCCCTCCTTTCATACACAATGTTGAAACATCTCAGATAAAGAGGATTCAGCTTTTGGAACACTGTGCAAGATGAAATATAAAAAGCCTAAGGAGAATTTTCACAGGAAATGCTAGAAAATTATAATTTTGTTTCAAATTCATTAAATTCATTATGGAATTTCTTTTTAGTTTTTATAGATGATTTTTAAAGTTCTCTACCAAACCACTGGTTGAAACTTTTCTTGCTATATAAATGAAGCTTTGTTACCATTACTTTTCATTAGGTAGTAACTGGTCCATTTTGATCAAATTGTAAGTGAAATTAAATGAGATCTAATATTTCTACAAGATTTAGAAATATACAAATAAACTAGAGTGAAGTTCTTTGTTTACATATGAATACTTTCCATAATCTATCTTTAAACACCCAGGGCCATAGAACTCTAAATGGGATGGCTAGAATGGCAGGAACCCACGGATAAGCCCTTAAACTAACAACATTATAGAATGTAAAGCTTCAGGGTGAGAAAGAGGCTTGTTATAACATTTAAGATATAGCTTTTATGTTCTTATATTAGTACTAGCCCAAACTCTTGTTCCACCACAAGATAGTCCCTATATATCAGGAAGTAGTCAAGTTCCTACCATTGTTGTAAACATTTACATCTATGAGATGCAATAACAATAGTTATTTCTCAAAATACAACTAATACAAAAGCTTAAGTACAAAAAGATGAGTGGTTACCAGAGTGTGGAGGGATGAGGTGGGCTACAATAAGAAATGACTTCTAATATACAATTTTGTAACTAGGTCAATTCACTATAAATATGTGTGTGTTGCAACATTAACATATTTCTTCTCTTGCAACAATAATATATATCAAAATAGCTAGCAGGGAGGATATTTAATGTCTTAACCCAAAGAGCTAATAAACATTGGAGGCAATGGTTTAAAAAAGAAACTCTACAAGGCAAATGTGTGTGTGTATGTGTGTGTGTGTGTGTGTGTGTGTGTGTGTGTATGTATGTATGATTTGAAAAATCATAAATAAATGACTTAACGATGCAACTCAAGACTTTTTAAGGCCCAAATTAACCAAATACAAACACAGTGATGGCAAGAAATAAAACCCAAAGCATAAGTCAATGAAATAGAAATAAAGGAAACAATACAAAGAATCAACAAATTTAAGAGCTCATTCTTTTAGAAGATAAACAAGATTGACAGGTCTTTGGCCCAACTAACCAAAAGAAAGAGAGGACCCAAACTAGCAGAATCAGAAATAAATAGGAAAACATTACAGCAGACATCAAAGAAATTCAGAATATTTAAGAGAAAACTTTAAAAACATGTACTCCACTAAATTGGAATTTTTTTTAAATGGATGAATTTCTAGATTCAGCCAAACCACCAAAATTAAATCAAGAAGCTGTTGACAACCTTTAAAAAAAAATCCATAAAACTTGAGGAGGTTGAAATAGTAATAACAAACCTTCCAACTGGAAAAAAAGTTCAGGGACAAATGGATTCACAGTATAATACTGCCAGACTTTCAAAGAAGATCTACATTCAAACCTTCTTAAACTAATTTTTAAATTATAGAGTCAGAAGGAGCACTGCCAACTCCTTCTATGAAGGTAGCGTCACTCTAATACCAGAAGCAGGTAAAGATACAACACCAAAAAACAAATTTTAAAAGAAAGTCAATATTCTTGATGAACATAGATTTAGAAGTATTCAACAAAATACTTGCAAACCAAATATAGACATATATAAAAAAAGATTATCTGTCATGACAAAGTTGACTTTATCCCCAAGATTCAGGGATGATGGTTTAACTTAAGCAAGTCAAATAAATGTAATTAAAATACATAAATTGGCTCAAAGACAAAAAGTCTACATGATCATCTAGAGAAAGACTTTGATAAAATCCAGTAGGATTTCATGATAAAAATCCTGCAAACAGTAGGATTAAGAGGGAACATACATCAACACAATAAAAGCTATATGTGAGAACCCCACAGCCAACATCAACGTAAATGGAGAAAAGCTTGAAGCAGTCCCACTGACGTCAGGACATGATACAGGACTGTGCACTATTCCTAGTTCTTTTCGTTATTGTGCTGCAAACACTAACTGGAGTAATAAGGCAAGAGAGAGAAAATAAAGGCTATCCCTCCTAGCGGTCAATATACTATTATAAATAAGAGATCCCCAAATTTCTAACAGAAAACTTCTAGAAATGATTAACCAATTCAGGAATGTTGTAGGATATACGATCAATTTGCTAGCAGCTTTTCTAGACACCAACAGCTGACATACATAAAAACAATAATGGCCACACTCTCATTCAGAACAGCATTAAAGAAAATAAAGAATATAGGAATAAGCCTATGCAAGGAAGTAAAGGAACTCTACAATGAGACTTTAAGCTCTTTGAAGAAAGAGATAGAAAAAGAAACTAGAAAATGAAAACACATACCATGCTCAGGGATTAGTACAATTAATATGAAAATGACATGCCTTCCCAAATCCATTTACAGATGCAATGCAATCCAAATCAAAATCCCCATCCCATTATTAGTAGAAATAGAAAAAAAAAAAAAAGACTATTCCAAAACTCAGATGGAACTACAAAAGACCTTGGGTAGCTAATCCAATCCTGAGCAAAACACACAAGCAAACAAATAAATAAAAGCTGGCGGGATTACAATTCCAGATCTTAAGATGTATTACAGAGACATAACCATAAAAACAATATGGTACCAACACAAAAACTAACATGTAAACTACTGAAAAAAATTGGAAAAACTCCCAGCAATCCACAAGGACTATCCCAGTTAAGACTCCTAGCAATATGGATATGTAGCCTGAACTGGTCATCTTCTGATATCAGGCAAGGCTTTCAAGAGGAGGGATTAGGAAACCAACTCAGACATATAACCTTTGACCTATAGTCTGTCCTGCCTATGGGATGTGTATGGGGTGGGGGTGGGGGGTTAAGGATGGTATAGAAATTGTGGGAGAGGCCAACCAAGGACTAGTCCAGGCTCAGACCCATGCCATGAGATTGAGCCCACCTCTGACACTACCTAGAGTGCCAGGACCCAGAGGCTGGATGACCCAGAGACCTAGGATAGAACCAAACATGACTGGAGAAAAAAAAGTGTCAATGTAATGATACCTGATATTTTTCTATATTCATAGATTGGGGACTACCTCAATTGTCATCAAAGAGGCTTCATCCTGTAACTGATGGAAACAGATACAGAGACCAACAGCCAAACACTAGACCAAGCTCAGGGAACCCTGCTGAAGAGAAAGAGGAAGGATTGTATGAGCCAGGAGGGACAAGGACATCACAAGAAAACACACAAAAATTAACTAACCTGGCCTCATAGGAACCCACAGAGTCTGAACTGACAACCAAGGAGCCTGCATGGGACTGACCTAGGCCTTCTACATGTATGTGACAGTTGTGTGGCTTGGTTTACTTGTGGGACTCCTAACAATGGGAGCAGGGGATTTCCTTAATGCTTTGGCTGGCTCCTGGTACCTTATTCCTCATACTGGGTTGCCTTGCTCAGCCTTAATACAAGGGGAAGAGCTTAGTCTTACCACAACTTGATATACCATGCTTTGTTGATACCCATAGGAGGCCTGCCCCTTTCTGAACAGAAACAGAGGAGTGGATTAAGAGGTGTGAGCAAAAGAGAGGTGAGGGGAAGGAATGGGAGGAGAGGAGGGAGGAAAAACTGTGGCTAGTATGTAAAATAAATAAATAAGTTCATTTTTAAAAAAAGTAATCATCAGCCAAGTGAAGAGGAAGCCCACAGAATGAGAGAATCTTAGCCAGCTATACATCTGACATAGGTTTACTTTCTGGGATATATAAAGAATTCAAAAGACAAATAGTCAAAAGAACAAAAGATCCATTCATAAAATGGCTTGGGATCTGAACAGAGAGTTCTCAAGAAAAGAAATAAAAAATGTTTATTAGAAATCTCAAAAAATGTTCATCATTCCAAGAAATTATGGAAATATAAATCAAATCAACTTTGAGATTCCATCTTACCCCAATCAGAATGGCAAAGATCAACAGAATACCTGACGACAAGTATAAGAGATTGGGGGAAGGGACCCTCATTCACTGTTGGTAGGACTGCAAAGTGGTTTAGTCACTCTGGAAATCAGAATGTAGAATCCTCAAAACATTAACAATAAATCTTCCATACGACTCATCAATACAACTCCTTGGCATATGCCCAAAGAACTGGACATTCTACTCCACAGATGCTTACACAGCAGTGCCCATTGCTGCTCTTTTCACAATGGCTAAGAAACACAAACCACCTAAACATTCTTCCCCAGATGAAGGCATAATGAAAACATGGCACATGTAGACTATAGAATACTATTCAGCTGTTAAAAAAAATAGAATTTTCATGTAAATGGGTAGAACTAGAAAAGATAATACTGAGAGGGTAACCCAATTGCCAAAAGCAAATGTCACGTGTTCTCTCTCGTCTGAGGTTCCTTGCTCCTAATCTTCAGGTGTGAATATATAACTAGAATAACTACAGAAAACAGTGAAGTAAAGGCACAATTGTGGGTTCAGGGGAGGGGATAGTCTGATGGGAAACATTGAGAGAGGGAGCTTTAATTGGGGAGATAAATATAAAGAAAGGGGGTGAGGAAGGTAAAAAAATAAAGTAAAGATGTCTGAAAAAAGTCATAAGGAATCATAGTACTATCTACCTATAATACACACATAGAGTTTAAATGAAAACTTCCCATCTGGGTTGGCAATGCTTCCCCCAAGAACCATACACCACCTAACAAAAAACCTCAATGCCATTCACGAGAAGCCCTCTTTTGAGATGTTGGTTAGGGTTGTTCAAAGAACTGCTAAAGCATCATAGGCTATTGCTGTTGTCTTTGCCTCATAGGTGCAAGTCAAGTCCCTACTGCTGAAGATGTTATATACTTCAGACATAGAGCCCAGAGGCCCGGTAAGTGGATCTTACTGGAAGGCCTCTTCAAAGAGGAGTAGATTTCATTGTACCAGAAGGTTTCATGCATGCTTCTAAAAGAAAGAAGCAGCCAATAGTCATACTCAGCTTATAAATCACAGCAATGACCAGCATGACAGACTAATCCTAAGTGTATAATAGTGGCATGCAGATATCTAAGTGGACTTAAATCTTACTCAACAAGAGGAAAAATCATATGTTGTACTGGAAACCTAGCCAAACACAGGACTGGTGAAATCATAGATCTTGGTGGAGAACCCACAGGGCTATTTCACTTAACCAGAATAATCCCTAAATATATTTTAAATATTTTTTATGCCTACAGATGAGCACAATTCATACCCCTCATCAAGGAAACTTTTTGGTGCAACAGAGACCATTATAGAAAACCACAACTGATCAAAATGCAGAGTTGTGGAGCCCAGTCACACCTGATACATCTACAAGATAACTCCCATGCTTAAGGCTCAGGTACTATAAATGTGGAGGCAGAAAGACTGTGACAGCTAGAGGAACAGGATGTTTGTTGTGAGACTGTATCTCCTTGAAATTACTGAGAAGCCACACCCATGACATCTTCCCAACATGGCTGCCTAAACATGACCTGAATAAGGATGACACCAAAGACATGCTAAAGTGAACAGGAGAAAGCTCACAAGGCCTTCACCCTATACAAAGAGACACGGGTAACTAAAGAATACTGAGAGCAGGAGAAATTGCCTTCCCCAGGGAATAGGGAGAGTTGCAGGGGTGCCTTCCTTCTACTCCACAGCATGTTACTTTAAGATCTTTTGGCTTCACAGCCATCCTAAAAATTTCAAATTCTGAAGCTACCACCAAATTTTATATCCTTATATGTCTGTTAAATATCAAGACTCAAATGCTGGTGATGTTTTCAGAACAAAGTTGTTGCCAGAGGCCTCAGCACTAGTGAGTTATTATATATGGTGGTACATATGCTCTCACAAATTCACACTTGTTTACTGCTATTTTTATGGAGTTTCTGCTCTTTTCTCTAGGAATCTAACTAGTTACAATTGGGAATTAGCTCCTAGAAGCTCTGTCCACAGGGCTCACCATAATCAAACTATCAACATCTGGAACAGTCTGGAACAGTTTGGCTAGGAGAAGGCCATGCTCAGGATCCTTTAGAGTGTACACTGTTTCCCTGTCTCTGCATGCACAGGTGTGTTCAGGACAGCCTCTGAAGAAGGCATGGGAAGGGAAATGAAACAGCTGTTAATTCACCCAACCTGTGTCTCTGAATGAGCCAGCTTCAATTTACTGAAAACATCTTCCTCAAAATCTTTTAAGTGATGACATTGTTTCTTTATTGCTATTGATACCCAGAATTTGTCTATGTAACAGTTAAGACCACCTCTGAGATAAGATTAACCATGTCACAGTGTCTAAGTTCTTGAGGAAGCAGATAAGAGAACAGGTCCTAGGAGAGTGTCCTAGGTTTGTCATCTTGAGTTGGTGTGGTTTGGAACACTTACTTGAACCCTCCAAGCCTCCAATTCCTTACAGAATATGGGGATAAGAGACACATTGCCTCACAGGATCATTGCATTCAAAGTCAGTGAAGTAGACTGTAAAAACACCAAGTTCTCTGTCCTTCCTTCTGTCAACATCTCTTATCATCAGGAATTAAAGGTTTCCCATTGAAAGTTGTCCAGCCCTGTGGCTTTTTAGCCAATAAAATGTGGTAGAAGTACCATGATGCTGATCCCTAGAGGCTGAATATTCTCTCATCTTCCCTCTAAGAGCCCTGCTGCTGCCTTGTGAACACAATGGAACTGGTTTGTTGGTACGAGTTACTATTTGGTCCTCTGTCACCCAGCTGCTAGATATCTGAGTGACATTCTCTGAGGCCAGCCAACCTCAGTCACCCAACAGCTGACCTCAGATGGATGAGTCTGCTATGTCAAGTTCAGTAATGCTGAGCCTTCTCACCCAGATATTGCTGGGTAATGGAAGATTCTTGGCTTATGGTTTCGTCTTTGTTACCTCAGGCTTCTGCAACAACATAACACAAACTGAATGAATCAATGAGTGTTTCTCCATCATGACTTTTGAGAAGTCCAAGATGTAGCTGACCTGGTTTTTAGTGAGAACTCACTTCCCAGGTTGCCTTCTCCCTGTCCTCACATGGTGGCAGGAGAGACTCCGGCTATTGTTGCTGCTTATAAGCCACTAATCCCATCTGTGGCCTCTATTCTGGTAACCTTATCTAAACCCAATCACCTCCCCCAAACCCCACCTCCTACTATTGTCATATTCAGCATATGAATTGGGACAAAGAGAGGACAAAAATTTCACTGTGTTGTAATTCTAATAAGGTGAGTAAACAAACACACATATCAGGAATGGGGACAGAACATGTTGATTGTCAACCCAGGATCCTTTCTCTTTTCCTTTATTTTCTAGCAACAGACCTTTAGCTTTTGTCTGAGCAGCAATGTGCACAGTTAAAACCATATTTTCTCCTACCTGTTTTCTAGACAAGGATAAACTTGTGCCACTTCACAGCAAACACTTTTCAGATTGTGCCCTCTCTTACATGACATTGTGCTCAGTCCTAACAGACACAGACCAGATGGGTGTTTGCACAGAATCATATTTCTCCATCACCAGAAGAAAGCTATACAAGGAAATGCCAAGGTTTCCAGGCACACACTCCAATGGGACACCACAAATGGTGAAACACAGAAACTAAGAAGGAAACTAGTACATGCATATTCTGTGTGTGTGAATAGGAGCTAGAGAGATGGTTTGTTATGGGAATTCCCTCTCCTCTTAAGGTCATGTTAGTTCACAAGAAGTCACACCCCAAGGCTTGTATCCCAAGGCTTTTGGGGAAGAGTGCCCACAGCAATGGCTCCATGCTAAGAGTGCTTACTCTTTGTATTAGTTACTTTTTATTGCTGTGATAAAACACCATGACCAAGGTAACTTACAAAAGAGCTTATTTGGGCTTATTGTCCCAGAGGTTAGAGCAGAAGTATGATACCAGAAGCAGGAAGCAGAGAGCTCACATTTTAAACTGCAAACAAGAAGCATAGAATGAACTAAAAATGGTGCTAGTCTTTAAATTCTCACAGTCCCTCTTCTAATAGCATACTTACTCTAGCAAGGTCACACCTACCCAAATAGCACTACACTACCAACTGGAACAAGCATTCAAAGGCCTAAGATTTGGGGGGACATCTCATTCAAAACACCACACTATTCTTTCAGATCAGAGTTTTGTTTCTGGCACCAATGTAGAGTAACTGATAACTGCCTATAGCTCTGGCTCCAAAGGAACCCAAAGCCTTTCTTTGCCTCCATGGGAATCTGCAGAAATGCACACACACATACATGCATATGAACACATATGCACACACATGAAAACTAAATAAAATACATGATTGGTAGAGGTTACATGTACATAGATATTCACAGAGATATTTTTCAATATCCAAGGTATTTTCCACCACATTCCAAGAATGTAAATTTTATATAAATAATTGTTATTTTGTATTACTTAAAGAATAATAATAAAAAGTGTCCACATGTTTAGTATAAGCACAATTTTGTTCTAGTATTTTCCATCAATGAATATTTGTGTTCAAGGAGATGTAATCCTTAAGTACAGAGGTGTGTCTATGTCTCCATCTTCCCCACCCCTCCCTCCCTTTCTCTCTCTCTCTTTCTCTCTGTGTGTGTGTGTGTGTGTGTGATTGTTGATAACATAATGGCCTGTTTATACTGTGCCTTAAGATCCCACAGTAATCAATGGCTATTTTCAAAGCTAAGATCTTACTGGGAAAGTAATCCTAAATTCAAATAAATCATTACTCATTGGAAATACAACCTGATTTTTAGGGGCCACACTGAAATAAGTCCAAACTTCCTCTTTCTTTGACAACATGAAACATACAGATCTCTCCTGGCCATTCACCCAGAAACTATTTGTCAAGCACTTCACCAAGATCAAGCTGCTAAGCCAGACCTGAGATACCAGCAAACTTAATCCACAGCACAGGCAAGTATGACTTGAACAGAGTACTAAGATCTTTATTTGCCAAGAAGTGGTTCTTCATTGATAAGCACAATGGTGGAGGCAGTGGTAGGAATTGTCTACTGTGCCTGTGCTATCTTGTGATTTGAAGCAGCGTGTTTTTTAGTCCTAGGCCAGAAGAGTCAATACCTTCTGCAACAATCTGCTTTTCTAAGGCTCCTTTCAGGAGGTCTTATTCTTTCTTTAATAAATTTTGAAATACTAAATATTTGTGCTGTAATTTGGATTAAAAAATAGTAGTTTCCATGCCTACTTAGTTAGAAATCGCATCAAAATGGAAAAGTTGGGTGCAAAAGCACATTAATCAGCAATTGTATGAGACATCAACAGATGGCCTGGTCTTCACAGACTTTACTGTCCACAGGAAAGCTGGCACATGGCAATGGCTGTGTGCACAGTGGCACATGGCAAAACTTTCCTGTGCTTGTCACTCTAGTGACTCCCTGAAACTTGACCTGCTATGCTGGCAGGGACTTCTTTCTCACATGTGCTAAAAGCAACTATTCAATGTGACATTGTAGGACATCCACCAAAGATCTTGTCCAGGGAAAGTCCCTGAAATCCATCACCATGTGATAGGAGCCATGAATTCTTGGGGGTCAGCTGTCTGGTCCCACCTCCCCACAAGAGTTTCACTGATCACTGTTGACACCTGCTGGAGCACCAACTTTTACTTTCTAGTGACTCTGATAAGCACCTTCAGACTTGTCCATCTTTGCTTGCCTTAGAAAATTCAGTGCAATGGTCCCAGAATCACCCACTATAACGTGAGTTTATAAAAGCTTGGGAGTCCACTTCCAGAAAATATTAAAACCTACCACAACCAAGGCTGGTGGGAGTTAAGACATCACACTCCCAGGGTTGTAAGAAGAGACCAACATAAGATCAGCAGTGAAGGCTGTAGTGGGATGATCAGGAGCTTGGCACTAATAAAGTATCCCTTCTTCTACCAGCTTATTTACTGAGAGGGGAGGTCTACTAGACAGTCAGATTATATGTCCCTGTTATTCTGTCAGGGCATTTTCTTAATTAGTGATTGATATAGAAGGACCCAGACCATTGTGGGTGGTGCCATCCCTGGGCTGTTGGTCCTGGGTTCTATAAAAAAGCAGGCTGAGCAAGCTGTATGGAGCAAGCCAGTAAGCAGCACCCCTCTATGGCCTTTGTATCAGCTTCTACATCTAGGTTCCTGCCCTGCTTGAGTTCCTGTTCTGACTTCCTTTGGTAGTAAACTGTGATGTGGAAATGTAAGCCAAATAAACCCTTTCCATCCAAAGCTGCTTTAGTCATGGTGTTTCATCACAACAATAGTAAACTTAACTAAGACAGAAATATAGAAAACAAGCAGAAACTCAAAATATAAAATAACAGAATTAGCCTCTAACAATATCAATAAATAAAGGCAAATGTTTCACCTGAATTCAATGTTAATATTCACTGTATGCTATCTATAAGAAACTTCAAATATAGAAAATTAAAAGGATAAAAAATATATAACATAAAAGCAGTCAATATAAAGTTGGCTATATTAGTATTTAATAAAATAGCTTAAGACCATGAAGACTGCCAGACATAGAAGGACATGAAACAAAGAGTCAATCCAGCAAAAACAGATGGAGCGATTTACATATGTACATCAAGTCACAGAGCCAGGTGATTATGCTCAGTAAGAATGCATAGACCATCAGGCGTTGGTGGCACACGCCTTTAAACACAGCACTCACACTCGGAGATAGAGCTAGGCAGTTCTCAGTGAGTTCAAGGCTAGCCTGGTCTACAGAGTGAGATCCAGGACAGGAACCAAAACTACACAGAGAAACCCTGTCTTGAAAAAGCAAAAAGACAGAAAGAAAGAAAGAAAGAAAGAAAGAAAGAAAGGAAGGAAGGAAGGAAGGAAGGAAGGAAGGAAGGAAGGAAGGGACACATAGACCAGGAAGGAGACAATTGTGATATCACTACTGGAGGTCTCAACATCTCTTTTTCAGTTCTTAATGCAGTTTGTCATTGTGAGGAAGCCAAGGCAGCAGGAATTTGAAGCCATCAGTCACATCACATCCTCAGCCAAGAGCAGAAAGCAACAGATATAACTTGTGCATCCAATGTTTGGCTCTCTCTTTTTTTTTCTTTAGTACTAGGCCTAGCCCATGAAACAAAGCCACCCACACTCAAGGTAAGTTCTTTCACTTCAAGCAACCTAATTTTAAAAAGCCCTCATAGGCATGCCCATCAGATAGCCTAATCTAGATAATTCCTCATTCAGACTCCTTTCCCAGGTGATTCTACATTGTGTCAAGCTACATCACAACAATTATGATAAAAAAAAGGTTGGACATAGTGACATACATTTTCAAATACATAACAAAGGCAACTTACAGGAGAATAGCTTCGTCATCAATAAACAGAAGACTATGAATTTGAACAGAAATTTCTCAATAGAAGAAATAAAAATAGTTAACAAGTATCTAAAAAATGTTAGCAATTAGGGAAATATGAGTTAAAACAGCTTTCAGGGTTTTTTTATCACCCCAGTTAAAATGGCTAAGACCAACAAAATAACTAACAACAAATGCTGGAGAGGATGTGGGGAAGGAAGAACCCTCATTCCCTTTTAGTGGGAATGTAGATTGGTGCAGTCACTCCCGTAATTAGTGTTGTGAATTCTCAAAAAGCTGAAAATAAATCCACATATGACCCAACAATACCACTCCTTAGTATCTGCTGAAAGGACTCAATATTCTCCTCCACAGGTACTTGCTCAAGAAATGTTCATTACTGCCATATTCACAATAGCCAGGAAATAGAAACAACCTAAATGTACTTCAACAGATGAATACATAATGAAAACATGGCACATATACACAGATGAATACTATTAAGCTATAAGAAAAATGAAATAATCATATTTATAGGTTAATGTATGGAAATAAAAAATTATATTACAGACTTAGGAAAGACAAATGTCTCGTCTTCTCTCTCATCTGCTGTTCCCAGCTCCAAACCTTTAGATGTGAGTATATAACTTGGAGTAACTGTAAACCCAGGAAACTAAAAAGGGGCCATGGGAATGGGACTAGGGAGGATTAAAGGGAACATGGAAGAAAGTGGGAGGGGAGACTTAATAGGAGAGAGGAGAGGGAGGTTCATACAGAAGCAGAGGAGGGACGGAGGAGGGACAAATAACACTAAGGATGTTTGATAAAACCTTAAGGAATCATATTATCTTATATTCATCTAAAATTACACATAATACACACAAGTGTATAAATACAATACATATGTGTGTGTACATATACATACTGTATCTACAATGTACATATAGCCTTTTGTTGCAATGCTCCCCTTAAGAGTCACAGAGTAGCAAAACTCCCAGTACCCAGCACAGGAAATCTTCATTCTAGTTGTTGGTCCAAGTAGTCCAACTGACTTCCAGAACAAAATAAGCTATTACTGATGCCCTTGCTTGCCATTTGGAAGGGAGCATAAGTCTCTATTGCTGAAGACAAGACATACTTTTTTTGACACAGGAGTTGAAAGATTAATACCAGAGTTATTATGCAAGCTGTCAAGGGAGGGAAGGAACTAATAGTTTGATTTAACTGTAATGCCTATGAATCACAACAATGACCAGCATGGCAAGATGTCTCTAAAAGTGCAATAGTGTTACTCATAACTGAACAGTAACCAACAACTCTCTAATTGGACTCAAAAGTCAGCTCAATAGAAGGAAAACTATTCTTGGTACTAGAAATCTAGCTAACTATCAAAGACTAGTGGATCTTATAGGAAAGCCTTGTACTGCCATTTCTTTATTTTGGAGGGGGGGGAGTTCGAGACAGGGTTTCTCAGTAGCTTTGGAGGCTGTCCTGGAACTCACTTTGTAGACCAGGCTGGCCTCAAACTCACAGAGATCCACCTGCCTCTGCCTCCGGAGTGCTGGGATTACAGGCGTGTGCCACCACCGCCTGGCAAAAACAGTACTTTTTTATAAAAAGATTTATTTATTTATTTATTTATTTATTTATTTATTTATTTATTTATTTATTTATTATATACAGTGTCCTGCCTGCATGCGTCCCTGCTGGCCAGAAGAGGGCACCAAATCTCATTACAGATGGTTGTGAGCCACCATGTGGTTGCTGGGAATTGAACTCAGGACCTCTGGAAAAGCAGTCAGTGAGTGCTCTTAACCACTGAGCCATCCCTCCAGCCCTACTGCCACTTCTTAGACCAGCATAATTCCTAACTGCATTCTAAAACTTAGCCATATACCCACAGATAATTCAGGTCTCTTTCCCAGATCAAAGAATTTTCTCTTTGTAGAAAATATGTAGCATACAGAAAACAACAACTGGCCATGGTACAAACATGTGACTGTGAAGAGTCCAGCTGCAACAGATAAATCTGCAAAATAACCCTGCACCTAGGGCTCAGGGAGCATCATTGAAGAGAGGGGAGAAAGATTACATAAGCCAGAGGACCAGGAAAAGTGTGGGGAAATCGAGTCTCCTAGAAATGACAGGAAAGTTTCACCCATGATACTCAACAATATAGCTGCCTAAATGAGATCTTGAATAGCAACAATACTGGTGACCTTCTAATGTGAAAGGGGAAATCTCATGGTATCCCACCCCAAGACAAAGAACTACAGGCAATGAATGACTCCTCAGAGAGGAAACGTTAGTATTTCCCAGGGATGAGTCCCTTACCAGTAATCTAACACAAAGTAGTGAGCCCTGAAATGGTATACATACAAACAACACCAAAGGGACTCAGCAGTTTGGATTTATGTATTTATTCAGATATTTGTACAACATCTATATGTAACAATAATAATCAAAGAAAAAGAAACCATCATTTTGAGAGGGAGAGGAAGATACAGGATAAGTTGGAGGGAAGAAATAAGGGGGAAAGTGATGTAATTAAATGTTAATTAAAATTTAAAGATTGTAAACAAAATAAAAATATATAAAGCAGGGAAAAAGAAAAAGAAACACTCACTTAAGAATAAAAATCAAAAGAAAATTCTCAGAAAACATGGGTTATTAAATGAAAATCTCAGTGCAGCACTTGAGATAGCTCTCTTATGAGTTATTGCTCAGGGGGTCTTATGGGGGTTCTCTTTTCTCCTTAGCCTTTTAGCCACCAGGTCAAGAGGGGAAAGAGGCAGATGGAGCTACAGAAAGCTTTGGTGGCCCATGAATATGAATGGAGACAGCCCTCCAGGAGACAGATTTTGGTGAATCAGCTCTATTTTATTCCAAAGTATAAAGAATATATAGGATTGAGGAGCCCGAGGACAAACCCTAACTTTCATTAAGTGGTATAGTCCTATCACAAGACAGTCTGTGGCAGTAGATCCTGCAGCATAGCTCCTAGCACGTGTCTTCTCAGCAGGGATATGCACCAAGGGTCAAGCTAAAGGTGCATCAAGCATCTAGTTTAGAGATAGCTTTCAGATAAGGGCAGGCTTCCAGGCCCACGGACCTCCTCCAGATAAGGGCAAGTAGAGAGCTGGAAGCTTTGCTGGAGGGAGGGAGCTCCATTTTGCCAAGCTTATTAAGATAAGCTGTTAGGCAATGGGGAAGCTGTGACCTATGACCAGCTAACAATGTCTTCCAACAGTCCCCAGAGGCATCCAAAACAATACAGTCTATTGCCATTGCTCTTGGTTGCTGACCATAATTCAAATGGTAAGAGTCTGTAGCTAAAGATATTGGTTAAATTGGATGCACACAGATAAATCAACCTCAGACTAGCCAGAAAACTCTTTCCTTGCTGGTTAGCTATTATCACACCAGAAGGTGCTATGTAAGCTGCTAGGGAAGAAAATATACCAATATTCTTTTCTAGCAGTGGGTCCTACATACTACAATACTGACCAATTTTTAGCAAGATGTGATAACTAGTTCAATAGTAACATGATGGCTATGGGAATAATCAATAGCTTTCTGACCAGATATAGACCTGCTCCATAGGAGACATTTTATGCCATTACTATAAACTTAGTCAAAAGGTCATGAGCTCAGAATCCCTATGGGGGAGTCTACTGTTGTCATTTTGCTAAATGGTCATGCTGTCAAGCTACATTAGAAATATTTGTGTGTCGGGTGGTAGTGGCACACGTCTTTGATCCCAGCACTCAGGAGGCAGAGCCAGGCAGATATCTGTGAGCTCAAGGCCAACCTGGTCTACAGAGTGAGATCAAGGACAGGCACCAAAATTACACTGAGAAACACTGACTCAAAAAAAAAAAAACCACAAAAAAGAGAAAA
Source organism: Onychomys torridus (assembly GCF_903995425.1). Lineage (NCBI taxonomy): Eukaryota > Metazoa > Chordata > Mammalia > Rodentia > Cricetidae > Onychomys > Onychomys torridus. The sequence goes on from NC_050450.1 coordinate 2,254,694, forward strand.
ATAGAAAGAAATATTTATGTTTATATCAATGAATTTATGCTGTTCTCAACATTGGTCAGACAAGCTTCTTTTTGCAATGGATAGTGGTTAATGCAGACTCACAATTGGTCAAAAGTGTTGAGTACAAAATAACACAGAGTACTCATCTGGGGATAGATTATCTCTTTTAACCTCCCACCATCCAAGGTCAGAGAACTCCATGGAAGAGGCAGGCAGAAATATTGTTTAAATGCTGTCAGATAGGGAAGAAAGCTTTGAAATGCTGAGTTTTGGACATCACATTGCTCTTGCATGCAATTCATAGCAGCTGTGGGTTTCTGCACAAGACCAAGCTGTTCAAAACTCTAGCATGGATGGGCGAAGGGTTTCTGAAGTCCTACCACTATTGGAGGGGCTAGTTAATGACTGCTGAAGGCTAATAAAGGAGAGTTACTTTCTTTTGGGGATGTGACCACTGGTAAGTTTCATGTCCCAGTAAATTTCCACATACCCTTGGGAATATGGGTAGCATTACCTGGACACTGGACATTTTAACAATAAAAAGGAGGACATAAAATTTGGAAGGAAATGGGATGAAGGCAGTAGAGGGAGTTGGAGGAGTTTGTTGTAGATAGATATGATCAATATATATTACTGTATAAATGTATGAAACATTCAAAGAATAAAAATGTTGCTAAAAAAAGTGATAACATTAAATGATGTAGAGAAGTTGAACCCCATCTGTTGCCAGTAGGAACATAAAATGATACAGTTAATCTGGAAAACACTTTTAGATTTAAGAGACAACCGAGCAATTACTCTCCAAGACAGTAATTCCGGAAATGTATTTATATTTTCACAAAGACCTACACTTGAATGTTCAACTTTATAAACTGCTTCATTGTAAGCTCATATGTCCTCCACTGGATGAAGGGATAAATGAACTATGTTACATCTATATCATGAAGTTGTATATCCACTTCCTCAAAAGTATGACTTGCACAATTTACCATGCTCTGTAATCTCAGAATGTTACAAAATTGACTACATTATATAAGAAGTAGCAGTTGCTGGGGAGAGGAAACTCTGGCCAGTCCTGCTGCCTGCAAGTTGAGCAGGGTGTTCCAGAGATGTCACCCCGGCTTTGGGTGGCTCTGCAGGGATGCAGCTGTTGAGTCACCAGTGCGCATGTAGGCAACTACAATGAACTCTTTGGTTCACTAAACTCTAGATTTATGTGTGATATTTCATTGATCCTGTGGCAAATGGACATTTGCTCATATCTCTTCAGGAAAAGTCACATAGTGACATGAGGTACACTAGTGTTCTGTGACAATACTTTTCCTGGGGAGAGGCAACATAGAATGTCTACTCACCCTAGATAGAGAACGCACAACAGGCCAAATATGAATATCACCAAAGTCTACCTTGGTGAACCAATGAATTTTATTGAAGTTACTTGGATGTAGATGAAGGGTTACTCACAGGAAGAAAAGTGACCCAAAGACAGCTGTGTCACCAAAGCCCACCCCAGCATGGATGACAGCTAATAAAGCTGGCAGCATGTAGCACATCACATACCCCACAGGCAACTCAACAGATTGGGTATTGATCTAAACCTCTTCTAGGCAGCTTAGCTGGTTTCTGCTTCTTCCAGTCAGCTGGTCTATGTTGTTGGATTTTCTTTTACTCTAGCCCCATGCTGGGCACCAAAATATTGTTGTTTGCTTTGCTCTTTTGTTCTTTTGGGGGACCTGCCACCCAGCTCCCAAACAAATCATACACAGAGGCTTAATTATAATTGCCCTGCCTTAGTTTGGCTTGGTTTTTGCCAACTTTTCTTAACTTAAACTATCCCATTTACCTTTTGTCTCTGGGCTTTCTCTTACTTCTGTATATTTTACTTTCACTCATGGCTGGCTATGTAGCCGGGTGTCTGGCCCTTAGTGTCTTCCTCTCCTTGTTCTCTTGCTCTTTCTTCTCCTCCTCCTAGATATCTCCTTCTATTTATTCTCTCTGCCTGCCAGCCCCACCTATCCTTTCTCCTGCATTGATGTTCAGCTGGCAGTTCAGCTCTTTATTAATTAGACCATTAGGTGTTTTAGACAGGTGAAGTATCACAGCTTCACAGAGTTAAACAAATGCAACATAAAAGAATGTGATACATTTTTGCATCATTAAACAAATATTTCATAGTATAAACAAAAGTATCACACCTTAATATTCTACAACAGATCTAGTCTCAGAGTTTTCTTTGCAACTTGGCTTGTCTGAGTCTTCTTTGCAATGTTGATTGCTTACTCTGGCAGGGAGGGACCTGTAAATCTGGTCAATTTCAGGGACTTCCTTAAGCTATTTTGAGCTGTTTGCCTTCCTGTTAAGGAGCTTCCCTTCAAGATGAACTATTTCAATCTCAGTGGAAACTGTTGCACAACACTCCACCCCTTCCTTCAACTCTTACATTCTTTCCACCCCCTCTTCTGCAATGATCCCTGAGCCTTGTGGGGGATGATGACTATGGATATCTACATGTGGCAAAGAAATAGATCACCATACCACAGTAAGTCACTTGATTTCAAGAATTTCACCAGTGGTTATTATATTATATTAGTTGAGGCTAATAACAACAGTGCTATATGAATGTGAGTACACATGTTTAGAAGGCAATTTGACAGGCATATCATATCCATATTAAAAAAACATAGAAGTTTCTCCATTGGGACCTGTGACTTCCAAGATTTTTGTTCTGGCTTACAGTACCAAGCTTGAACTCCCTGCTGTAGAGTGGGCGTTAAATCCAACTGGAAGGTCTTACCCATGGTAGCCAAGACTAAGTAGATCTTGGTAGAACTCTCTGTTTTCCTCCCTCTGGTGGAACCCATCAACATCCCCTCCCAACCCATCCCCATTCCTAATTCTCAGGTTCCAATATCTAGAACGATATTTTACATGGAACTCCCAGTAGTCACATCTATCAGGACCCCAAAATATTTTCCTACAAGCAACACAGCCACTACACTCCCCTAAGAACCAGAGAGGAAATGAACCCAGGAACAAAATACCCACCCAACAAAACCAGATATCAGCATCTATAATTATGGTCTTCAAATCTCAGATACCTAGATGCCAGCATAAAACACAACTAAGAAGAGTGAGAACAATATATCTCCATTAGAGCTCAACAATCCTACCACAGCAGGCCCTAAGTATTCCAACATAGCTGAAGCCTAAGACAAAGACCTTAAAATTGCCTGTATGACTATGATAAAGATTCTTAAAGAGAAAATGAACAAATCCCTTTAAGAAATCTATGAAAACACAAGCAAACAATAGAAGGAAATGAATAAAACTGTTCAAGACCTAAAAGTGGAAATAGAATCAATACAGAAAACTCAAACTGAGCAAAATCTAAAATTGAAAAATTTAGGAACTCGAGTGGGAACCACAAAGGCAAGCTTCACCAACAGAATACAAAAGATAGATGAGAGAATCTCAGGAATTGAAGACATGGTAGAAGAAACAGATACATTGGTCAAATAAATCTTAAATTGAAAAAATAAAAACCATCTAGGAAATATGGGGCATTATCAAAAGATGAAATCTAAAAATAATAGGAGTAGAGGAAAGAGAAGAAACCCAGGTCAAAAGCACAGAAAATATTTTCAAAAAATCATCAAAAAAAATTTCCCTAACCTAAAGAAAGAGAAGCCTATCAAGGTAGAAGAAGCTTACAGAACATAAAGTAGACTTGACCAGAAAGGAAATTCCCACCTGTACATGATAACAAACACAAAAATATATAAAACAACAATAATAAAAAAGAATATGAAAAACTGCAAAAGAAAAAGACCAAGTAACACATAAAGTAAGAACTATTAAAATTACACCTGATTTCTCAATGGAGACTTAAAAGGCAGAAGGAGAGATGTCCTGCACACTCTAAGAGATGACAGATGCCAACCCAGACTATTATACCCAACAAAACTTTCAATCACCTAGATGGAGAAAATAAGGCATTCAATGATAAAACTCAAATTTAAGCAATATCTATCTACAAATCCAGCCCTATAAGAGGTGCTGGAAGGCCAGGAAAATTAAGAGGGAAAACACACACACACACACACACACACACACACACCACCATCACCACCACCACCAACGACTACTACCTCAACTACAAAATAATAAGAATCAGTAATCAACAGTCATTAATATCTCTTAATATCAATGGTCTCAATTGCCTAATAAAAAGACACAGACTAACAGAGTGGATGCAAAAACAGGATCCATCTTTCTGCTTCATTCAAGAAACACACCTTATCAACACAGATAGACATTCCATCAGGGCAAAGGTTTGAGGAAAAATATTTCAAGCAAATAGACCTAAGAAACAAACTGGCATTTTAATATCCAACAAAAGAGACTTCATACCAAAACTAATTGGAAGTGTCACAAGACACTACATACTCATCAAAGTAAAAATCTATGAAGAGGATAATGCACTTCTTAACATCTGTGCACCAAACAAAAGCATACTAAGATTTTTAAAAGAAATACTAGAGCTTAAATTACATATTGATCCACATACACTGATAGTGGGTATCTTCAATAACTCACTCACTAATGGACAGATCATCCAGACAAAAACTAAACAGAGGAATGCTGGAGCTAACAAATATTATAAACCAAATGGATCTGAAAGATATTTATAAAACATTTCACCCAAATACAGAAGAATATGCTTTCTTTTCAGCACTTTGTGGAAATTTCTCTAAAATTGAATACATGCTCAGTCACAAAGCAAGCCTCAACAGGTATAGAAAAATAACTGAAATAACCCCCTGCATTCTGTCAGACCACCACTGGTTAAAGCTGGATTTCAACAACAATAGAAACAACAGAAAGCCTATAACCCATGAAAACTTAACAACTCCAAACTAAATGAAAAATAGGTCAAGACATAAACTATTAAAGAAATTAAAAGGTTTATAGAACAGATTGGAAAATGAATACACAACATACCCAAACTTTTGGGACACAGTGAAGGCAGTTCTAAGATGCAAGTTTATAAGACTTAGAACCTATGTAAATGACATAGAGAGATTTCTTACCATCATAGCTGAAAATGCTAGGGTAAAAAAAGAAGAAATAATACCCAAAATGGAGTAGACAGTAAGAAATAATCAAACTCAGGTCTGAAATATATAAAGTAGACACACACAAAAATAATTAAAAGAATCAATGAAACAAAGAGTTGGTTCTATGAGGAAATTAATAAGAGTGACAAACCCTTATTCAAGTTACCTAAAAGCATACAGAGAATATCTGAATTAGCAAAATAAATAAAAAAGGGGGAACATAACAACAGAAACCACTGAAATCCAGAGATCAAAAGGATATACTGTAAAAATCTATATTCCACCAAACTGGAAAATATAAAAGCAATGGATAATTTTTTCCCTACACCACTTAACAAAGTTAAATTAAGGTCAGATAAGCAACTGAAACAGACAAATAGCCCCCTAGTGAAATAGAAGCAGTCATTAAAAGTCCCAACCAAAAATAGCCCAGGGCCAAATGATTTTAGCACAGATTTCTACCAGACTTTCAAAGAAAGGTTAAGGCCAATCTTCCTCAAATTATTCCCCACAATAGAAATAGAAGAAATATTGCTCAATTATGAGGCCACAATTACTCTGAAACTCAAACTATACAAAAACCCAACAAGGAAAGAGAATCACAGACCAATTATCTTTATGAACACAGCTACGAAAATTCTCAGTAAAATTTGTACAAATTAAACCCCAGAATACATAAAAAGATCATCTAACATGTCAAGTAGGCTTCATCCAAGAAAATGAAGGGATGATTCAGCGTACGTAAATTGATAAATATAATCTACCATATAAACAAACTGAAAGACAAAAATCATATGATCATCTCATTAGGTTCAGAAAAGGCCTTTGACAAAATCCAACATTGCTTCATGATAAAAGTCCTGGAGAGATTAGGAATGAAAGGTATGTACCTAAATGTAATAAAGTCAGGTTATAGGAAGCCCATAGCCAATATCAATTTAAATGGAGAGAAACTCAAAGCAATTTCACTAAACTCAGAAACAAGTCAAGGCTCTCCACTCTCTCCATACCTTTTCAATATAGTACTTGAAAGCTTAGCTAGAGTAATAACACAACTGAAAAAAGATCAAAGGGGTACAAGTTGGAAAAAGTCAAAGTATATTTATTTGCAGATGATAAGATAGTATACATCAGTAACCTGAAATTTTTTAACATAACCTCCTACAGCTAATAAATACTTCCAGCAAAGTAGCAGGATTTACAAAATTAACACCAAAAAATCAGTAGCCCTCCTATACACAAATGGCAAATAGACTAAGCAAGAAATAAGGGAAATAATACCTTTCAGAACTGCCTCAACTAATTTAAATTATCTTTGAGTGATTCTAAGTAAGCAAGTAAAAGCCTGTATGATTAAAAACTTCAAGTCACCAAAGAAAGAAATTAAAGAAGATATCAAAAGATGGAAAAAAATCTCTGAGGCTCATGGATCAGTAGGATTAGCATAGTGAAAATGACCTGCCTACCAAAAACAGTCTGTAGATTCAATACAATCCCCATGAAAATTCCAACACAATTCTTCACATGTCTTGAAAAGATAATTTTCAGCCGGGCAGTGGTGGCGAACGCCTGTAATCCCAGCACTCGGGAGGCAGAGGCAGGTGAATCTCTGTGAGTTCCAGGCCAGCCTGGTCTACAGAGCTAGTCCAGGACAGGCTCCAAAGCTACAGAGAAACTCTGTCTCAAAAAACCAAAAACAAAAACAAAGCAAACATGTAGAGAGCTGCGTGCTGCACCCTAGAGATGGCGCTGGCTTCCGCCTTCCACCTTCCTGATGGTGAGCGATCTTGGTAGTAAACAACTCCAAATTCGGCTTGGCTTTGGGATCTGGCTTGCTTCCGTATACCTGGAACTGTCTGCGATGCCCACATGGCGGTTTAGGGTTGGCTACCCAGAGGCTATTAGGGCTGAGGGAGGGCTCCCCTCGGGGTCAGAAGATTGTTCAAGGTTCCTGGATAAACTGCAGAAAGAAGAGCTCGGTGTTGCATCTTCCTTGCTGGTTGAGGCGGTCGGTCGAGACAAGTGGTGGCCCGTACGGGGAACTTCACTACTTTCAACAAGAGCTCAGAACTTTCTGCAGTCAGGGTGATGCACCGGTAAATCCCAGGTAAATTGGGAACCCGTGACAAAAGCAGGGTTAAAGGAATTTCCAGGTGAATTGGGAACCCACGACAAAAGCGGGAAGGTTTTTGCTCTTCTGTGTAGATAAAGGGAGAGCGCAAGAGCACGTCGATGGGCGGGCTAAAACGAAAGTAAGATTAGTTTTCCTTTGAAGCTGACGTAAATCAAACATGGGCGCTTCCTCTTCGCACCCAATTTTCCTGGCTCTTAATGAGCTACTGTATTCAAAGAAATTAAAGATAAAAAGGAGTACCCTAGAGAGATTTTTGCAGGAATGTGATACCATTGCACCCTGGTTCACAGTCTCTGGGAGTCTCTCGGTGTACTCTTGGGAGAAGTTGGGCAGGGACCTCTTGAAGGACATGGGTTTTAGATTAAGCAATGATTATTCTCCAGCATCACTCAACATGATGAATAATATGGGTTATCACCCAAATTATGGATTGGGGAAATTTTTACAGGGCAGGAAATCTCCCATTCAACCGAATCCTCGAGAGCACTGACAGGGTTTGGATTTTTCCTAGGGGCCACTGAGGAGGGCATCCCCATAGCGTGGAAGACAGAGGAGCCAGTATGGGTTCCTCAGTGGCCACTCTCCTCTAAAAAGCTGTCTGCAGGAAGGCAATTAGTGAAAGAACAATTGGAAGAAAGACATATAAAGCCTTCACTGTCGCCCTGGAACACCCCTATCTTTGTCATAAAAAAGAAATCAGGGAAATGGCGATTATTACATGATCTGCGAGCTATTAATGAACAAATGCAGATTATGGGTTCAGTTCAAAGGGGCTTGCCTCTTCTGTCCTCATTGCCAGCCTCTTGGCCTATTATTGTTGTAGATATTAAAGACTGCTTTTTTTTCCATACCATTATTCAGCAAAGATAGTGCCAGATTTGGTTTTACCATCCCCTCATGTAATCATGAAGAACCTGATAAGCGATATGAATGGGTTGTCTTGCCACAGGGCATGGCTAATAGCCCAACTATGTGCCAGCTTTATGTGGATAAAGCCATTGCCCCTATTCGAGAATGATTTCCCTCACTGAGATGTCTCCATTATATGGATGATATTTTATTAGCAGCGAAATAAGAAATTATGCTGGAGCAAGCTTATGTTGAGTTAACTCTGTTGTTGAGAGAAAAGGGGTTGGGTATAGCACCTGAAAAGGTTCAAAGGAGTTCAGTGGTTAATTATTTAGTAGCTAAGGTTCAGAGAGAGAGAGTACTCCCTCAAAAGGTTGAACTGAGGAAAGATCATTTGCAAACTCTAAGTGATTTTCAAAAGCTTTTAGGAGATGTTAATTGGATTCAATGTTATTTAAAATTACCAAATTATGAGTTAAAACCTTTGTATAATATTTTAAATGGAGATTCAGCTTTGGATTCCCCTAGAAAATTAACCCCTGCAGCAAGGTTGGCGTTGGAGAAAGTAGAAATGGGATTACAAAATGCCTTCTTGCAGAGAATTCAGGAAGGGAAGGATATTGTTCTCTGTATTCTTTCTATATATATGCAGCCCACTGGGTTGCTGTGGCAAGATAGCCCCTTATTGTGGATTTATCCAAAAATCTCACCTGTAAAATCCATTGAGCATTATCCCACTGCTGTGGCCACCCTGGCCCTTTCTGGCATTTAGCAGTGCATACAGCATTTTGGAGTTTCTCCAGCTATTCTCGTGATTCCATATTCGAGTCATCAAGTTCAAGTTTTGTGTGCAACTGTAGATGATTGGGCTATTCTTGAATGCAGTTTCTTCAGAAAAATAGATAATCATCTACCTAAACATCCCTTATTAGGATTTTATAAAGATCATCCAGTGATATTTCCAAAAGTTACCTCATCTAAACCCCTTCAGGGCGCTCCCATTATATTTACAGATGGGTCAAAAACAGGCTGTGGTGCATATATGGTTAGTTCTCAGTTGTGCATCAGTTTCAGTCGGGAGCCCCACAAATGGTTGAATTGAATATTGTGGTTGAGGTCTTTAAAGCCTGCCCTTTTTCTTTTAATTTGATATCAGATTCCTTTTATGTGGTGAATGCCCTAAAGGCATTAGAAACTGCTGGTCTGATAAAATTGTCCAGCCCTGTTTGCTCATTGTTTGCTGAATTGCAACAATTGATTTGGCAAAGAAAACATAGCTTTTATCCATCCCATATTAGAGCACACACTGGGTTGCCAGGACTGTTAAGCAAAGACAACAATATTGTAGATCGATGCACTCGACAGGAATGGGTACTTTTTAATTCAGCTATCCAAAAGGCTAGAGAATTCCACAAAAATTTTCATGTTAATTCGAGAACTTTGCAACAGAGATTTTCCCTCTCTCGGGCCGATGCTCGACAGGTGGTCTTAGACTGCCCTCAGTGTATTATTCATCAACACCCTCCTAGCCTGGGGGTTAACCCACGAGGATTGCTCCCCCTTAAGGTCTGGCAAATGGATGTTACACATATTCCAGCATTTGGGCGACTTAAATATGTCCATGTTTCTGTTGACACTTGTTCAGGGATCATTCATACTATGCCCCTTTCAGGAGAGAAGGCAAGTAATGTTATTGCCTACTGCCTGGAGGCATGGGCAGCCTGGGGCAAACCTCAGAAACTCAGAACTGATAATGAACCTGCCTACACTGGGCAAAAGTTCAGCTCCTTTTGCCAACACATGGAAATACAACTGGTCCATGGGCTGCCATACAGTCCTCAAGGACAAGGTATTGTTGAACGCGCTCATCACACCCTCAAAGAATGTTTGGAAAAACAAAAAGAGGGAATAGGCTGTGGCCATGCCCCAAAGGAAAGACTCTCCCTTGCCTTATTTACTATAAATTTTTTAAATTTGGATGCTCATAATCAGTCTGCAGCAGACAGACATCATGATCTGCATAGTCCCAGGAAAGTACTGGTAAAATGGAGGGATTCATTAACAGGCATCTGGCATGGACCTGATCCCATGCTGACATGGGCACGAGGTTCTGTTTGTGTTTTCCCGCAGGACCAGCATGATCCAATTTGGGTGCCAGAGCGACTAGTGCGGAGGGTACAGCCACAGCCTGAAGATGCTGAGGACAACTCTTCTGCTCCTCTTCATGATGATGCAGCCAGCAATATTGGAGAAAAGATGGGGAAGACTTTCCGTGTTCCCCAGGCTGATGCCAGTTCGCCATGATGCCAAATTATTTCCCCAGCTGTTCAGCAGTAATAAAAGCCTTGATGTTCCCTATCTTCCCCTAGATTTGGAAAGGGCTCCTTTAGGAGAGAATAGATCACTTAGCTTACCCAGAAGCTTATGCTTCCAAGTAGTTCGTAATCGCTCCAATACCTCCCCATGCATTTTATTGTATAATCAGACTGCAGGATGGTTCGATCTGCCTGAAGACTCTGCTGGGCCATGTTATTCTGCTAATGCCACCTGGACTTCAGGTTGGTGGCCTGCCAAAAGGCATGTAGGGGAACCTCCCTGTCAGCCAAAATGGGTCCCCTTTTGTTGGGGAATGACTTGGGGAGAAATTTGGCCCTGGACTGGTTGCCAGTCTCGTACAATAATTTGGGCCGACAAGAATCAACATTTTACCTTCTTCCCTGGCATTAGTACAGAATTAAATGCATCATTTGCAGGCCACAATTTTAGTGATCAGAATCTACTTCAAGAATATGTATGAAATCCTTTTGATAATTGGCTATTATGTAGCATTAATGGCAGCTGCATGAATTTAGAGCCCATGGTTATGATTGCTGGTGGCACACATGGCATCAATGAGTTTACCTGGAGTCAGTCCCGCTGCTGGGGATTTGGAGACTATGTTTCTCCCAAGCCTTCCCCCTCTATTAGTACTGGAGGAGTATCCGGACCAATGCAGGCTGTAGCGGGGAAGGACACAAGTCCCTTTTTTAAAGTAACTTATAAACCTCCCCCTGTTTGTATATATTCCCCCTTTTTTGTTTGTCATAAGCCAAGAGGACCCCAGCCATTGCAGAAATGATACATGCTTTTATATTCAGTGCTGGAATGTTACACAATTTAACTATGCTGTTATTACTCGAATGCCCCGCTGGATACCCATACCTGTTGATGCGCCTCATGCTATGACCTTGTTTAGGCAAAAGAGAGATTTTGGAATCACAGCTGCCATCGTTACAGCTATCTCACTGGCAGCAGTCAGGGCTACCACTGCGGCTATTGCCATGAGTCATACTGTGCAGACAGCCCAAACCCTTAATAGCCTTTCTGCTAATGTGGCCCAAGCCCTGGATGTGCAAAAGGGCGTTAATGCACAATTAAGAAGAGGACTCATGGTAGTCAATCAAAGGATTGATTTGGTGCAAGAGCAAATTGATAACCCTTTGGCAGATTGCCCAGCTAGGCTGTCAATGGAAATATGCTGGGTTGTGTGTGTGACTAGTATCCAGTATGAAACTTTACCCATGCTGCAAATCTGTCTAAACAGTTGTCCAGTTACCTTTTAGGCAATTGGACGGGAGAATTCGACAACCTGATGGACCAGCTAAGAGTGGCTGTCGTTACAGTGAATTCAACCCGGGTGGATGATGGACTGGCAGAAGGATTATCTACATGGATCTCTAGTGCCATGAATCATCTTAAGGAGTAGGCGGGCTTGGGAGCCTTAGCAGGCCTTTTGGTGCTGGTCTCCCTGGCTTGCCTGTGGTGCATCTGCAGAGTCAGGGCCTCTCAACAGCATAATACAGCCATGATCATACAAGCCTTTACTGCCATAGAGGCAGGACAGTCCCCTCAGGCCTGGCTGGCCACCCTTAAAGATTATTGATGTGCAGGATGCGAGGCTGGTGCACTGCACTCAGGGGCACATGCTGTGATCAAGTCCCAAGAAGAGCATGTCTGATTGCATGTGGGTTGATACCCCAGTTCCCACCTCTGCAAAAAAGGGTCTTGGACAGATCAAGTGTTCTCTGGGTGGATGACACCTGGACAAACACCAGTACATTGTCCTAAATTTTTTTTCCGCAGAGATCAGACCTCTACTCTTGCCTGCTTGTTTATAATAAGAAAGGGGGAACTGTAGAGAGCTGCGTGCTGCACCCTAGAGATGGCTGCTTCTGCCTTCCACCTTCCCAATGGTGAGCACTCTCGGTAGTAAACAACTCCAAATCCGGCTTGGCTTTGGGATCTGGCTTGCTTCCGTATACCTGGACCTGTCTGCGATGCCCACATGGCGGTTTAGGGTTGGCTACCCAGAGGCTATTAGGGCTGAGGGAGGGCTCCTCCCGGGGTCAGAAGATTGTTCAAGGTTCCTGGATAAACTGCAGAAAGAAGAGCTCGGTGTTGCATCTTCCTTGCTGGTCAAGGCGGTCCAACACAAACAAAAAGAAAACAAACAAACAAAAAAACAAGACAGTAAAAAAAATCTGAATAACAAAAGAACTAATGGAGGCATCACCATCCCTGATTTCAAGTTGTACTATAAAGCTACAGTAGTAAAAAACAGCATGGTATTAGCACAAAAAGACAATTGAACAATGAAATCAAACTGAAGACCCAGACATAAATCCACATAGGTGATTTCTGGTAAAGAAGCCAAAAATGCACACTGGAAGACAAGACAGCATCTATAACAAATGATGCTGGTCAAACTGGATATCTGCATGTAGAAGTATGCAAATAGATACATACTTAGCACCCTGAACAAAACACAGCTCTAAATGGATCAAGGACCTCAACAGAAAACCAAACACACTAAACCCGATAGAAGAGAAACTTAAGAGTAGTCTTGAATTCATTGGCAAAGGAAGAGATTTCCTGTTAGCACAAGCACAAAGTACAACAATTAATAAACTGAGAAGCTTCTGCACAGGAAGAAAAAAACCACCATAATTTGGACAAAATGGCACCCTTCAGAGTGGGAAAACATATTTTTCAACTACACATCTGATAGAGGGTTAATATCCAAATATATATATAAAGAACTCAAAACAATTAGATATCAAGAGAAAATTATTTAATAAAAATAGTGTACAGATCTAAACAGAATTCTCAATAAAGGAAACGCAAATGGCTGAGAAACAAAGAAATGTTCAACATCCTTAGCCATCAAGGAAATGAAAATCAAAACTGCTTTGAGATTTCATTTTATGCCAATTAGAATAGCTAAGAACAACAAAAACAAGTGACAGCTTATGCGGGTAAAGATGTAGAATAAGAGGAACACTCTTCCACTGTTGGTGGAAGTGTAAACTTGTACAGCCATTGTGGAAATCAGTATGGTGACTTCTTAGAAAATTGGGAATCAATCTACCTCAAGACCCAAGGCTATCACACTTGGGCCTATGCCCAAGAGATGCTCAATCATACCACAAGGACATTTGCTCAACTATGTTCATAGCAGCATTATTCATAATAGCCAGAACCAGGAAGCAACCTAGATGCCCCTCAACTGAAGAATGAATAAAGAAAATGTGGTACATATACACAATGGAGTACTACTGAATAGTAAAATCAATGACATCATGAAATTTACAGGCAAATGGATGGAACTAGAAAAAATCATTCTGAATGAGGTAACCCAGACTCAGAAAGACAAACATGGTATGAACTCACTCATAAGTGGATACTAGATATAAAGCAAAGGATAATAAGACTACAACCCACAGCTCCAGAGAAGCTAGGAAACAAGGAGGACCCCAAGAGTGATGCATGGATCATGTTGAAAAGGGGAAACAGAGGAGATTTCCATGAGTATCCATTAGGATGGGGGGGGGGAATAAAGGAGAGGAGATAGGGGATGAGAACATGAGGGAATGGGGTGGTTGAGCTGGGGAAGAACAGAGTGGGAGAGCAATGAAAGAGATATCTTGATAGGGGGAGACATTATGGGATAAGACAGGAACTAGGGAAATTCCCAGGAACCCACAAGGATGACCCCAGATTAGACTACTAGCAATAGTGGAAAGGGTGTCTGAAGGTGGCTGAACTGGCTTATCCTAGTAATCAGATTGGTGAATACCCTAATTGTCATCATAGAGCCCTCATCCAGTAACTGATGGAAGCAGACACAGAAATCCACAACCAAGCACCAGGCCGAGTTCAGGGAGTCCAGTCAAAGAGAGGGAGAGGTATTATATGAGCAAGGGGCATCAAGATCATGATGGGGAAATCTATAGAGACAACTAAACCAAATTCAGAGGAACTGAACTTTAGACCAACAGCTGTGGAACCTGCATGGGACCAGACTAGACCCTCTGCATATGGGAGACAGTTGTGCATCTGGGTCTGTTTAAGGAGCAGTATGATCAGTATGGCAGTATGATTAGGATCTATCCCTGGTGCATGGGCTGGCTTTCTGGATCCCATTACCTGTGGTCAGACACCTTGCTCATCCTTGATGCATAGAGGAGGGGCTTAGTCCTGCCTCAACTGAATGTAACAGGCTTTGCTGTACCCCCCATGGGAGGACTTACCCTTTTGCAGGAGGGGATGGGGTGGGTTGGGAAGAAGGTGTGGGGGGATCAGGAGGAGGAATAAGAGGGGGATCTGTGGTTGGTATGTAAAATGAATTAAAAATTTAAAAAGATATTAAGAAGCATTTGAGGGGCAGTATGGAAACCTAATACAGTAGAAGCTTCCTAAAATATATACATATATGAAGGGGATCTAAATAAAAAAATTCACCAAATAATGGGGGAGACAGAGTCCCAAATGACCGTCTCTAATCACCAAATAATTCTAGTACCAGGATTGGGTTACATTTGAGTTGTTGGCCAAAGGGGTCCAATGGAACTCCACCCCCCCCCCCCCCGCAAACCAAAGCTGTTTCTAAGACATTAAGTTGCTGTCTACAAACTGATAGCAAAGCCACATACATGACCAACTAAACATGGAGATGTTGAGCTGGTGCATACACAGAGCCTTCACCCCTACTTTCTAGTGTCCTAGATTCAAGAAGGTACTCTCCATCCTATCAAAAGAGAAATGTAAACACCAAGCCAACCACAAACCTACATATCTATACATATCTACAATGGTTTCCTGCATGAAAGGTATACTAGGGCAATGGTGGCACAAAGCTGGTAGGAGTAACCAACCAATAACTGATTTGACTTCAGGCCTACTCCAGGAGATTGAACCCATACGCAATACCACCAGGGTAAAACCAAATACTACTTGTAATAAAATGACTCCTAATTATATTATGCTATGCTTACCAATCAGTGCCTTGTTCAGTCATCATCAGAGAATCTTCCTCCTCAAGAAGATGGGAACAAATACAGAGACCCACAGTCAGATATTATGCAGAGAATGAGAGATCTTGCAACACAACATTAAATGGCTTGTCTCCATAAAATCTCTCCCCTCAGAGCTAAAAGGGGTAGAAAGAGTATAGGAGCCCAAGAGGATAGAGGACACCAAGAAAACAAGGTGATTAAAGCTCATATGAACTCACAGAGACTGAATCAGCATGCAAAGGGCCTACATAGGTAAACATCAGGCCCTATGTGTATATATTATGTGTTCCAATTTAGTCATTTATGGGGTTCCTGAGTGTGTAAACAAGTGGGTCTCTGATTCTTGTGACTTCTGGGTTCTTTTCCTTCTATTTGTTCATCCTGTCCAACTTTGATGTGGTAGTTTTGTTTTATTTTATTACTATCTCCTAGAAGCCTATTCTTTTCTGAAATACAGAAAAGGAGTAGATCTGGATGGTATGGGAGGTGAGGAGAAACTGGGAGGAGCAGAGGGAGGGGAACCATTAATCAGGATATATTGTGTGAGAAAACAGTTCATTTTCAATATGAGGCAAAATGTATGTAAAAAGGAATACAAAATTGAAAATTAGAAAAATGTATGTAAGTTTCATCCAAAATTTGATTAAATTTGTAAAAAGTTCAGTTTGAAAGGCTGACTACCAATGTATCTGCAATAAGACATTAAGGCCTTGAATTATGATACTTGATTGAATTTAAATATTATATCTCAGAACTATAATGATAATTTTTGCTTTCTCTCTCTCAGTTTTGTTTGTTTGTTTGTTCGTTTGATATAAGATATTATGCTCCCAGGCTGGCTCTAACTCACTATGCAGAGACTGGCCTTGAACTCTTGATTCTCTGTACTCTACCTGCCAACTGCTAGTTTTACACACACACACACACAACTACCAATATGATGCCCTGTGCATTCTGAATTTTCATTGGTGAAGTACTCCAGTTATTTTAAAGCTTAGTCTTTTAATACAATAATAGTTGCAGAACTCTAGATGGAGAAAAAGTCAATTAGGTAATCTATATGGGTGATGTGATACTATTGAAGAACAAGAACCAACTTGAGTTCCTACTAAAACTATAGCAAAAGTTTAATCTATCCTGTTGTAGAATTATTTGTGATGTTATGCCATAGGACACTTGACCTGCAGAGCAATGAATTACTTCTATGACTGATTTAAAATAAAACAGGTTTAAAATATTCTACATTATTCATAAACTCACAGGAGTCAGTGAAATAAAATGCTGTCTTCTCACCATGCAAAAATAGTTCTGATATCCTTATTTGCAATGTGATCTGGTTCCCAGAGCCATGCTGATAGTTTCCTTAAGTATGTGAACAAATTATAGGAATAATGAAACAAGGCCTGGTTGTATCTCTTTTCTTTAAAAGAGGACTTATATTTCTGTACATGATTGGGAAGAAATTGCACCAAATTAGACACTTAGGGCAGTAGGACAAGTACTGTCTCATGTTAGGCCCCACTATCTCCAGAAAGCATAGTCCATGGGAAGAACAGAAACCATACACTGAGGGGATTATACATTCTGACACACCCAAGGTCGAAGCTGCAGTGTATGTGCAAATGTGTATCACCAAAGTAGAGATGAGGGAGCAAAGACAAAACTAGCTCAACTGCAGAAACGTAATCATCCTCTACAGCTATGGTCTGGCAACTGCCAAAGTGGGCCTCAAGCTTGCTTTATGATTCTATAGGAGCCAAATACAACATTTAAACAATCCATTCCATTAATGTTGTATCATTGTGTCAATCTGGAATGCATTTTAATCACAGGCCACCCACCCCTGAAATGGCTGCCTTTGTTGTACTTTCTTATTGGCTCATTCTATCAACATCTGCTGTGTTTAGACAATATGAATTAAAACTGAGGAATGCTGTTTGTACTCAGCTACTTTTGTTGAGAGTGTAACATCCCGAAACTGGCAGTGTTTATGTAAATCAGTGTGGCTGACACAGTCATCATAAACAAATGAGGGAAATATAACAAACACAATGTTCATGCAGGAAATGTTTGTTTGGAGAGTTGGCTTTGGTCTCAGCAGATTGATGAAGAGTTGCTGATCCCACAGAGCTGGGCTGCATTGTGTACCATGCTACATCTACTGGAAGGCCAGGCAAGGCTTCTGCCCCACACTCTGTAGTCCAAAGAGCCAGCCTCAGCCCTAAGGCATCTGCAGAAGTCTGCCATCTGAAGCCCAAGTGGTTGAATGGATTCTGACAACTGTATTCCATCACAGGGCACTTAGAACAGGCCTTCTGACCTAAGGACCTAATTCTCATTCACAGAAGGAATGGTAAAGAAATAATCACATAAAGACACAATGGTACAGATGTATAATGAGGTACACAACAGTGTTGTTTATATGTACAAAAGTTCAAAAACTACGTACACATTCATATATAAAGAATTTGTAAGCCAGTGATACATCCAAACTGCAACAGACCACACAACTGTGAAATAGTGTATGACATGAGTTATGTACTGATAGTTTCCACCTGTCTTCTATGAAACAAACACAAGGTTAAATGGGAAAATATCCTCCATCTGTGTTCTTTAAGAACATTTGTACTTGCTTCTATTAAGATATTTCCAGAAGTTTCTCAAGCAATTGTCAAGTGACCTTGAGGGAGAAATACTAGGGACCACAAAGCTAAAATCTAAAGGCTTGAAAGTTAGGGAAGTCACTCAACTGGTAAAATGCATGCTGTCTGAGGACTTGAGTTTCTATACTCAGCAATCACATAAAAGACAGCATGATGGTACTGAAGGGAGAGAAGAGACAGGTGGATTGTCAGAGTGTACTTGCCAGCATGTCTGGCCAAATCAGAGCGCCCGGGGTTCAGTGAGAGACTCTGTCTCAAAATACAAGAAGGAGGACCAGGCATTGTGTTGTATACCTTTAATCTCAGGATACAGGTGAATATGTGAGTTTGACACTAGCCTTGCCTATGCAGTGAGTTCCAGACCAGCCAGGACTATATAGTGAGACCCTGTCTCAAATATAAATTAACAAAGGTAGAAAGTGACTAGGGAAAAAAAAATCTATGTCTGGCCTCCACAAGCACATGCACATATGTGCACATGCATTTATGTGCACATTCAAGCAAATATATGCTCATGCCTCAACACACCTAAGAAAAAAATCTGGAGGCTTATTCATTATTTTCATAATGATTTTTACTGTTAGATTTAAAATTGTGTGTATAATTACAGAAAATATTTCATATAGAAATAGGAAAATTCCTCTAGATTGGCTATGAATTATAATGGATGGGTCATAATGGTGGTAAGCAGGAATGTAGAGAAACTGGAACCCTTATACACTTGTGGTAAGAATTAAAATTGGAGAATCCACTTTAGAAAACAGCCTGACCATTCTCTTAGAGTTGTCATCAGATCTAGAAATGCTTCTCTAGGCATATACCCCAGAAAAATGAAAACACATGTCTACAGAAAAACTTGCAGGTAACCGACACAGCAACACTGTTCCTAAAAGCAAACAAGAAGAAACACAAATGGCCATCCACTGAAGGTTAGTAGGTAAGTTATGGGGAACAGAAAATTAATTTGCTTCAATGGAGTGACACTGGGTTTATCAACCATCCTCTAGGAGAACCAGCGAAGTAAAGATAATTGGTTCACACAAGTAGACCACATGTTTTTTTCTTTTATTTTGTTTTTGTGTGTGCTTTTATTGTTTGCATGGTTTTGTTTTGCTTTGCTTTGTTTTGTTGAGAAATAAAATGAGGGTGATGACAAGGGTATCTGGGAGGAATTTGCAGAAGGGGAAAGAATACAACTAAAGTATATTGGATGAAACTTTTTAAGTTAAAATTTGAAATTATTTCTTATCTGCTGATCATGATAAGCAAAACACTTCCAGAAATGGACCCTTAATCAAACTCATAGACTTATGGCTAGAAATGAACCTAGAAAATGATTTTAAATCTCTCATTTCACTAAAGAAAGAACAGTCCTCATGTATATTATGTTCCGGGGACATTGATTGTCAGAGAAGGTCCTGGCTCACACAGGTCTCTGGGTGCCTTCTACATCATGTTTCCATGCAGCCCTGCAAATACTGATAATTTCATATACACTTAGAGGTACAGAAAGTGAGCCCAAGATAGAAGTGTTCTGTAAAGTCAAATG
This sequence comes from Onychomys torridus, assembly GCF_903995425.1. Lineage (NCBI taxonomy): Eukaryota > Metazoa > Chordata > Mammalia > Rodentia > Cricetidae > Onychomys > Onychomys torridus. The sequence continues at coordinate 2,274,340 of NC_050450.1, forward strand.
CAGGTAAGCCACCAGGAGGCTTGTGGTGATCAGAAGATTCTATCAGCACAGAATGTTCATCAATTAGAACTGGTACTCCACTTTTCCTAATAAGAAGGTTGGTGACTTCTGGGGCAGAATTAGCAACAGTTTTGAAGAACAAGTTATGTGACAGATTAAAGCATTGGCAATTTCTGACGCTGACCTCTCTTCTTGGGTGAGGTGATCTGACTGCCAATGCCAGTGAAGCAGGAGATCAGGGTGACAACTAGTTATAGCACCCGTCCAAAGGAGACGCCTAGGACTGTAGGATGGGGCAAAAGTACACAATAAAAATGTCTTACCTGCCCACCCAAGTTTCCACAGAGTGTCAAGATTGGTTAACATCATGACAGTTGGTCCACTGAAAAGACAAAGTTCTCAAGGTTTCAGAAATCCTCAAATTGGTCATGAATCCAGAGTCCTCAGCCAAGTTCAGATAATGAACACTTGGACTCAGTTCAGATCTTTGGTCTCAGTGTGATTATATCTTCTTTGTTCCAGGAAAAAAAAAGGACCTGTCCTGATGACAATATTGAAAGAATATTTAAAATTTCTGCCTGGCATTTCCCCTCCCTCAACCTTAAAGGCTTCTTCATATTATCCGTTTGAAACTCCACCCGGAGATCAAGCAGCAATAACAGCCCAGAGGTAAGCATGCATGCAGCTGTCAGAGTCCACAGGATGAAATGCAGAGCCCCTCTCACTAGAGGCCACCATGGCCATGCTGAGAGACAACTCCCGTTGATTAGGCACCAGTCAGAGACTTGCCAGTACCTGCAGCTTTACTGGGCTATACCCCATCAAATACAGAGCAAATAGGCCACAAGTAGTTACTATGGTGTAGGGAAAACTCTAGAAACCCCTGTTTCTAAATAAAGTCCCAATTCTCATAATTTCACATCTATATGTCTATGATAGAAAAGCATTCAAATGTAGGGCACAAGGGAAAAGTTTAATGATATTCATGGCTGTAATATTTGTATTGTGGCAAATCAAAAACTCTCACATACAATAGTAGATGAAATAACTGAATGAATTACAGTATAACACAACCACTAAATAAACCTAAAAAGATCTTAAAATGCTAGTATCAGGCACAAAAGCTATTGTCTAGAACAAGCTGTCCAGCATGGTAACATGCAAATTTTATATATATATCAACAAGCAAACCAATTTTTAAAAAAGCATGCTTCTGTGACAAGAACAGAGTTACAATTATGAAGTGTGGAAGGATAGTAGAGGATTATTTGTTTTTTGCCTTTTAAAAAATATTTCATGTGTAAGTGTTTTGCCTGCATGTATGTCTGTGAACTATGTGTGCATGGTGCCCACAGAAGCCAGAAGAGGATATTGAATTTCTTAGAACTGAAGTTACAGAGGTTATGAGCCAACATGTGGGTGCTGGGAATCAAACCTGGGTCCTCTGGAAGAACAGCCAATGCTCTTACCTACTGAGTCAGCTCTCTCCAGTCCATGCTTTTTAACTCTTCTTGATATGTTATTTACTAAACATTCCATGTCACGACATTTACAAAGCTATCAAACCAAATAAATAAATAGATAGAAATTAAAGGAAAATTTATTTTCATTGACTTTCTATTATGAACAGTATATATGACAGCTTCTTTGTGTAAATGCCAGAGGAACCAAATTGCTATTTAAGGCATATGGCATTTTTTCATTTCCTATATTTCAAGTTTTTTTAAATGTACACATAAAAATTACGTACATTTGGGGTACCATGTGATGTTTTAATACATGCATATGATGGCAAATGTTCAAATAGAAATAACTTGTCTCTATTCCTCAAACATCTAGCCCTTTTCCAGATCTACTCTTCTGACAGATTTGAATACACATTGTTGCTATCTAAAATTACCCTACTATGCTTCATTTTAACCATAGTTAGATACATATGGATCAACTTTCCACCTCAGGGTTCCACCCCTCCTGCTTTCTACACCCCTCAACTTCTGGAAAATACTACTCTACTCTTAGCTTTCATACAATCAACTGTTAGATTCCAAGTGAGACTATGTGATTCTTTTTTGTGTATATCTAGATTGCTTCAATAAATGTAACACACATACTTTTTTCCCAACAGGACATCATGAATTTATTCCACATTAAATCAAAAAATTGTGCTTCAATTGCAATAAATTGCAATTGCAAAAACTTATGCTCCAATGCTGGGAAGATAAAAACATTGCCAAAGAATACTTTCATATCAGCTACATTTGACTATCTCTTCTGCTGAAATCCATGACAAATTTGAGTATTGATTTAAATCATTAAAACACACTGGCTTGTTTCTTGATCTTTTCAGTATTCATCTTTTATTATATATATGAAGTTGCACTAAATACTTTCTCAAACTTCCTCGGGTACTGTGTGGTTTTCCCACACACTCTTGAGCATTTCTAAGATGTACAAGAGCATGCACATATTGTCATGTAGGTTATCTCTTTAAATCTTCTCACATTCTTGCTATGTGTAGGGTTTGACTCCAAAATGAATATTCTTAAAGTTAATCAAAGATGATTTTTTTTTTGTTAAAGCATTTTCTCCACTTTTCCTTTAGGGTAAATTTTCTGAGATGTCTATAATAGCAACACTAGGTAATGTATTTAACAAAAGGTTTGACAAGTTCTTCCTTAGTGGATGATCTTTATATAAGCAAAACATTCACTAAAGGCCTTCACAAGTCCTACATGTTCGTGTTTCTCTGTTATTATCTGTAATGAAAGAGCACTGGAGAAAGATATGCCAACAAATTTACAATGTTAAGGTTGTACCCCAGCATGAATTTTCTGATGTTTTCTACAACTTGAGCAATAGGTGATGGCTTTGTCACATTCATTAATATGTAAGTTTTCTCTCCAGTATGGATTCTGTAATGGATTTTAAGGTTTGAAACCTGATAATAGGATTTACCATGTCCTTTATATTTCTAAGGTTTCTCTCCAGTATGAACTCTTTGTGTGCAGTGAAGCTTGAGTAGCTCCTGAAGCATCTCCCACATTTCCTATATTTGTGTGGTTTCTCTCCACTATGTATTTGTTGCTGCTCAAATTTATGGGAAGAGACAAAAGATTTATCATATTTTTCTCTTCCTAGCCCATGTGGATTCTGTGATTTTGACTAATGTTGGAACACAAATTTAAGTATTTGCCATGCATAGTCTTCATATTTTCTCCAGTGTACAAGTTTTTATGTTAAGTTTTGATGGTTCAATAGAAGAACCCTGTGACTGCCAGACCTGCATTTATTGCAATTTTCTATAGTAGTATCATTTGTTTTATAAAATGTACATTTGGAAGATTCATAAAACATTTGGCAAGCTCATTTCATGTATAAGACTTCTTTTGGAAAGTCACATGCTGCTGGACAATATGTTTTGAGAAATGATCCAAGACTTTTTCATATTTATCAAACATGTGATGGTTCTCTCTGTGCTTGCCATCTTTCATTAAATGGAAATTCTCAAGGCTACTGCTTTCACAAATTCCTGAAATTAATATTTAGAAGCATTTTTTGTGTGTTCTCCCATGGAAAGCACATAGATATACTATAAAGACACATCTGATTGTTTGGCTATTGTCTCTTCTCTCTTCACAATCCAGGGCACTTTGAATTACTCCAGACAGGTGACAAAATCTAGGGCTTACCCTCAATACTACAGTGTTCAAGTTGCTATAATTCTCCAACATAACATCAATGTACAAAGCCTTCTGAAAAGATACCAGACATTCTCATTCTGCCTGGGAGAAGTCCACAGCCATGTCACTGAACATCTACAGAACCTGGGATGAATTATGTGGAGAACTCCTCCCTGTTGTTCTTCTCTGAGTTTCTCTCTCAGGAACTAAGAATGGACCTCTGGTGCCTTGGCTACTTTCCCTCTGTCTTCACATTCCAAAGCTTTTTGCTTTGCTTCAGACAAGTGATGAGTTCTAGCTTATCATTGTAAGAATGACAGAAAACTAGGCCCAGAGGCAAAAACTGTTTTCCCATATCCCCACACATTGCAGCCCCAGTTGCAGGCCAGCAGGCAGGCCTGATTGCCACCCCCACCTACACAGACCCTGTGACCTACAAGCCCCACTCCACCACTCAAACCCATCCATCCTCCCTGAGACACAGACTCCACTGGCTCTGATTGGTCCAAGAGCTCTGACTGGACCAAGAGTGCCAATTAGACCAAGAGTGGCTCCCTGAGACACAGGCACCTCTTGCACCTATTTGAGGAAGAGATGAGTAGATGCCAATGCAAGAATATATTCAACAATATAAAGAGCAATATGGTAACACCAGAACCTAGTGATTCTACAACAGCAAGACCTGAACATCACAACATAGAAGAAGCAGAAGAAAATGACCTTAAAAATGACTTTAAGAAGATGATAGAGGCCCTTAAAGAAGAAATGAAAATTTCTCTTAAAGAAATCGAGGAAAAGACAAACAAAACATCAGAAGAAATCAACAAATCCCATAAAGAAAACTAAGAAAAAGCAACCAAACTGGTGAAGGGAACAGTTCAAGACTTGAAAACTGAAATAGAGACAAGAAAGAAAGAAGACACAAACTGAGGGACTGCTGGAAATAGAAAATCTGAGTAAATGAACAGAACTACAGATGCAAGCATAATCAACAGAATGCAAGAGATGAAAGAGAGAAAATCTGACATTGAAGATATGATACAGTAATTAGATTTTTCAGTCAAAGAAAACATTAAACAACAAAGTGATAACACAAAACATCCAGGAAATCTGGGACACCATGAAAAGACCAAACCTAAGAATAATAGGCATAGAAGAAGGAGAATACCAACTTAAAGGCACAAAGAATATATTCAACAAAATCATAGAAGAAAACTTTCCCAACCTAAAGAAGGAAATGTTTATGAAGATACAAGAAGTTTACAGAACACCAAATAGAGTGGATGCTCAAAAAGTGGCCCCTTGCCATATAATAATTAAATCACTAAACATACAGAATAAGGAAAAAATATTAAGAATTTAAAAGGAAAAAGGCCAAGTAACATATAAAGACAAACCCATCAGAATAACACCTGACTTCTCAATAGAGACTCTGAAAGTCAGAAGGTCCTAGACAGACATTATGCAGACATTAAGAGACCATGGATGCCAACACAGACTATTATACCCAGCCAAACCCTCAGTCACCGTAAACAGAGTAAACAAAATATTCCATAATAAAACCAAATTTAAACAGTACCTGTCCACAAATCCAGCCCTACAGAAAGCACTAAAAGGAGAAATGCAACCTCAGGAGTTAGATGCATTCATGGAAACACAGGCAATAGATAATCCTATACCAACAAATCCAAAAGAAGGGAAATCCACAACACTACCACCAAAAAATAACAGGAATTAACAATCACTGATCATTAATATTCCTTAATATCAATGGACTCAATTCACCTATAAAAAGACACAGACTAGCAAAATGGATTAAAAAAAAAAAAATAGGATCCATCATTCCACAGCATACAAGAAACACACTTCAACTTTAAAGATAGACACTGCCTCTGAGTAAAGAGCTGGCAAAAGTGTTTCCAGTCAAATGGACTCAGGAACCAAGTTGGTGTAGCTATCCTAATATCTAACAAAATAGTCTTCAAACCAAAATTAATCAAAAGAGATCCAGAAGGACATTACATATTCATCACAAAAAAGATCCATCAAGATGAAGTCTCAATTCTTAACATTTATGCCTGAAATTCAAGGGCACTCATATATGTAAAAGAAACATTTACTAAGGCTTAAACCACACATCAAACCCCACATACTAATAGTGGGAGACTTCAACACCCCACTCTCACCAATGAACAGGTTTGCAAGACAGAAACTTAATAGAGAAATAAGGGAACAGACATTATGACTCAAATGGACTTAATAGATATCTACAGAATATTCCACCCAAACACAAGAGAATGAACCTTCTTCTCAGCACCCTATGGAGACTTTTCTAACATTGACCATATACTCAGTCACAAAGCAAATCTCAACACATACAAAAAAAGAAATAACCTCCTGTATTTTATCAGACTGCCATGCCTTAAAGTTAGAAATCAACAACAACACAAATTACAGAGAGCCTACAAACTCATGGAAACTGAATAATGCTCAATTTCATCACCAATGGGTCAAAGAAATTAAAGACTTCCTAGAATTCAATGAAAATGATTGTGCAACACACCCAACTTATGGGACACTATGAAAACAGTACTAAGAGGAAAGTTCATAACTCTAAATACCTACATAAAGAAGTTGGAGAAATCTCACACTAGTGACTTAATAGCACACCTGAAAGCTGTAGAACAACAAAAAAGCAAACTCATCCAGGAAGAGTAGATGTCACAAAATAACCAAATTGAGGGCTGAAATCAATAAAATAGAAACAAAAAGGACAGTAGAAAGAATAAATTAAACAGAGTTGGTTCTTGGAGAAAATCAACAAAATAGACAGACCCTTAGCCAAATTAACTAAAAGGCAGAGAGAGAATACCCAAATTTACAAAATCATAAAAGAAAAGGGAGACATAACAACTGACAATTCAGATAATCATCAGGTCATACTTCAAAAACCTGTACTCCACAAAATTGGAAAATCTAAAACAAATGGACAATTTTTTGGATAGGTACCACATACCCAAATTAAATCAAGACCAGATAAACAATTTAAAAAGAACTATAACCCTATAACCCCTAAGGAAATAGAAACAGTCATTAAAATTCTCCCAACCAAAAAAAGTCCAGAGCCAGATGGTTTCAGTGCAGAATTCTACCAGAATTTCAAAGAAGAACTAATACCAATACTCCTCAAATTGTGCCACACAATAGAAACAGAAGGAACATTGCAAAACTCTTTCTATGAGGCTACAGTTATCTTGATACCCAAACAAAGATGCAACAAAGAAAGAATTACAGACAAATCTCTCTCATGAACATTGATTCAAAACTACTCAATAAAATATTGGCAAACTGAATCCAAGAACACATAAAAAATATCATCCACCATGATCAAGTAGGCTTCATCCCAAAGATGCAGGGATGGTTCAACATATGAACATCTGTCAATGTAATCCACCTTATAAACAAACTGAAAGAAAAAAAAAACCACATGATCATCTCATTATATGCTGAAAAAGCCTTTGAAAAACTTTAACACTCCTTCATGATAAAAGTCTTGAAGAGATCAGGAATACAAGGTGGCTCTGCAGCTGAGATCCCACTGTGTCTGATCCTGGGGCTAGTGGGTGAACAGATGCAGAATCAAGGATAGAGACTCTGGAAAAATGAAAGCAATCTTGTTTACTAAACTAAGAGCTGAGGTATTTGTGTGTGCTTTTTGGCAGGCTCTGCTTCCAGCTGCCATGGTGTTTCCTGGTTGGCTCTGGCCTGCATGTCATCATCTTTTGGTCTGGAGCTTATGGGTCAGGTTTTCCCTGGCCAGAGTGCTCTCTGTGCATGTCACAGCTCTTTGTTTGCTTAAGGCAAGGCCCAGTGCTTTTGGCCTTATCTGCCTCAACAAGGAACACACATGAACACAATAAAAGCAATTTACAGCAAGTTGACAACCAACATCAAATTAAATGAAGAGAAATTAAAAGTGATTCCTCTAAAATCAGAATAAGACAAGGCTGTCCACTCTCTCCATATCTATTCAATACAATACTCAAAGTTCTAGCTAGAGCAATAAGACAATAAAAGGAGGTCAATGGGATATAAATTGGGAAGTCACTTTCATTATTTGCAGAAGATATGATAGTCTACATAAGTGACCCCAAAAATTCTACCAGAACTCCTACAGCTGATAAACACCTCCAGTAATGTAGCAGGATACAAGACTAACTAAAAAAATACAAACAACAACAACAACCAATAGCCCTCCTATACACAAATGATAAACTGGCCGAGAAAGAAATCAGAGATACATCACCCTTTACAATAGCCAAAATAATATAAAATACCTTGAGGTAACTCTAACCAAACAAGAAAAAGACATGTATGACAAGAATTTTAAATCCTTGAAGAAAGAAACTGAAGAAGATGTCAGATAATGGAAAGATCTCCCATGCTCATGGATAGGTAGAAACAACATATTAAAAATGACAATCTTATGAAAAGCAATCTACAGATTCAATGCAATCCCCATCAAAATTCCAACACAATTCTTCACAGACCTGGAAAGAACAATACTCAACTCCATATGGAAAAACAGAAAACCCAGGATAGCCAAAAGAATCCTGTACAATAAAGTAACTTCTGGAGGCATCACCATTCCTGACTCCAAGCTCTATTATAGAGCTATAGTAATAAAAACAGCTTGGTATTAGCATTAAAACTGACATGTCGACCAATGAAATCAAATTTAGATACTTACATTAATCCACACATCTATGAGTACCTGATTTTTTACAAAGAATCTAAAACTGTACAATGGGGGAAAAAGCATCTTCAGCAAATGAGATTGGCATAATAGGAGGTCAACACATAGGAGATTGAAAACAGATCCAGATCTATCACCACGCATAAAACTCAAGTCCAAGTGGATCAAAAAACTCAACTTAAATTCAGCTACACTGAATCTAATAGAGAAAAAAAATAAGAAGTAGCCTAGAATACATCGACACAAGAGACCACTTTCTAAATGTAACACCAGTAGCAGAAACATAGGGAGCAACAATTAATAAATCAGACCTCTTAAAACTGAGATGCTTCTGTAAGTCAAAGGACACAATAAATGAGACAAAATGACAGCCTATAGAATGAAAAAAGATCTTCACCAACCTCACATCTGACAGAGAGCTGATCTCCAAAACATACAAAGAACTCAAGAAACTAGACATCACAATACCAAACAATCCAATGAAAAAATGAGTTACAGATCTAAACAGAGAATTCTCAACAGAAGAATCTCAAATGGCCAAATGACATTTATGGTACTGCTCAACATCCTTAGACATCAGGGAAATGCAAATCAAAATGACTCTGAGATATCATCAGAATGGTTAAGATCAAAATCACTGATGACAGCATATGCTGGAAAGGGTGTGGAACAAGGGGAACACTTATTCACTGTTGGTGGGAGTGCAAACTTGTACAACCACTTGGAAATCATTTCTCAGAAAATTGGGAATCAATCTTTCTCAAGTCCCAAAGATATCACTCTTGGGCTCATACCCAAGGAATACTCAATCATATCACAAGGACACATGCTCAACTATGTTCATAGTGGTATTATTCATAATGGCCAGAACTTGGAGACAACCTAGATGCCCTCAACCAAAGAATGGATAAAGAAAATGTGGTACATATACACCATGAAGTATTACTGAGCAGTAAAAACAATGACATCATGAAATTTGCAGGCAAATGGATGGAACTACAAAAGATCATCCTGAATGAGGTAATCCAAACTCAGAAAGACAAACATGGCATGTACTCACTCATAAAGAAAAGGATAATCAGACTACAACCCACAGCTCCAGAGAAGATAGGAAACAAGGAGGACCCCAAGAGTGATACATGAATTATCTTGAGATGGGGAAACACAGGAGATCACCATGATTAAACTGGAGATGAGGGAGGGCAAAAAGAGGAAGGAATTTGGAATGGGAACTTGAGGGAACAGGATGGTCAAGCTGGGGGAGGGACAGAGTGTGAGAGCAATGAAAAAGATATCTTGATAGAGGAAGACATTATGGGGTAAGAGAGAAACCTGGAAATTCCTAGGAATCCACAAGAATGACCCCAGATTAGACTACTTGCAATAGTGGTGAGGGTGCCTGAACTGGCCTACCCTAGTAACAAGATTGGTGAATACCCTAACTGTCATCATAGAGCCTTCATCCAGTAATTGATGGAAGCAGATGCAGAAATCTACAACCAAGCACCAGGCCGAATTCAGGGAGTCCAGTCAAAGAGAAGGAAGAGGGGGTTATATGAGCAAGGGGCATCAAGATCATGATGGGAAATCTACAGAGACACGACAGCTGAACCAAACTCATAGGAACTCACAAACTTTAGGCTGATGTCTGTGGAACCTTTATGGGACCAGACTAGACCCTCTGCATATGGGAGACAGTTGTGTAGCTGGGTCTGTATGAGGGGCCCCTGACAGTGTGATCAGGATCTATCCCTGATGCATGAGCTGGCTTTCTGGATCCTATTACCTATTGTGGGACACTTTTCTCACCCTTGATGCATCAGGGATGGGTTTGGTTCTGCCTCAACTGAATGTACTAGGCTTAGGTGTCCCCCAATGGAACTCCTTACTCTTTTGGAGGAGGGGATGAGGAGTGGGCCTGGGGGGTGAGGCTGAGTTGGGGAAGCAGAAGGAGTGATGAGAGAGGTATCTGTGATTGGTATGTAATTGAATACAGAAAATAATACAGAATGACAGAAAACAGATTGTTCTAATTCTTCAACATCAAATCTCTGTACAAAGCCCTCTGAGAAGGGTCAATGCACTTATTCTCCACCTAGGAGATATCCACAGTTGCATCACTGACTACCAGCAAACCCTGAGAGGGTCTAGGGCCACTAGGCTGTGGCTCCCATCACTGCATTGCTGTCTTATCACAGCAACAGAGAACCAAACTTAGATACCTGGTCTGATTCTAGCAATTACAGATAGTTAAAGCCAATTATTCACCATCACTTTCCACTAAGCCCCAGGTAGCACCTGTCCATAATCTCCTCTGATATCTTTCTTCCTGGCTTTCTGAACCCCACAGAGCTTAGGCCATGTGGAGCTTTGACAGTGCTGACCAGCTGAGAGTGCTGACCAACCAAATGACTGTGCTGGCCATGGTGAGTTATGAGCTTGCTGTTGGAGTCTGGCTTCTCAACCTGGATACACAAAGCATTGGGACAGGTGCTTCTGAAGCCTGAGATGATGAGTTTACCAAGAAATACCTGAACAGCTCTCTGAATTTATGCAGGAAGAATGATGACCTTTCACTTGCATCTTTTATATATCTATAGCTAGCACCATGTGGACAACACTGTCAAGTTCAGCAGCCAGCTCAGGATGGACTATATCCCCCTTGGATCACATTAGCATCAGCTTTTTCATTCCATTGCTTTCTAGCACAGAAAACCCCATAGGCATTCTTCCACATGTGGAAAGACTACACACTTATTGGTGTGGATACCAAGAAAGACCTTTAAATAGTAGGTGTATGTTTCATCCTAAAGTAAAAAGCAGAAAATATTTATTTTTAAAGTAGAAAAATGGACACATTTCTACTAAAAACATCTTTGTCCCATCCTATTGTCAGTTTTTGCAGAAGTATGCCAGAAGTAATTATGTAAAGAAATTTCTATTAATGATTTTTTTTTAATAAGCCACTGTTTTCATTTCAATGTGACAATTATTTTGTGAAGGTGAGTAATTTGGTCCAGAAGCAATGCTCCATTTAAGGCTCTTTTACAGAGAAAATGCCATCATAACTGATATTCAAAATAACAGTAATATTACTAAATTTATACTCCTACATTTGCATATTACTGCACACAAATGAAGAAGACATACATAATAGGAATGAACACCAAGGCCTCAGATAAAATAATGACAGATAATGAAACTTTATTGGTATTCTTTCAAAAAGATTTAACTTGTTATGAAGAGTGCTTTGGGCATCTACTGCTTTATCTGTGCTGCCATGGCATGAAAGGAAGTATGCTCCAGAACCTCATAGAACTACAATCAAGTGCAACTTCAGATAACAACAACAACAACAACCACAAAACTTAGTCATTTGACTAGTGAGTTCAAGACATTCCATTAGCTTTGCCTTTAGAGTACCCCAAGCTGCTCCTGTCAACAATGACATTCATTATAGGACTTGCTGCAAGGGAGGTCTATATACCTAGGGTTAAAATGAGATAGAAAGCTGATCCTTAGGTTCAAATTGAAAATGATTATATTAAACTGTCTAAAGGTAACCAGTGATAAGCCATATAAAGGAGTGACATTTCCTTCACTCACTGAATTGAAGAACCAGCAGGAAAAGGCAAAGAAACAAGAACACATATATGGCTCTACTGGTGGTACTACCAAGACCTGCTTTGCTTACTTTACAAACATTTGGCCTTTTTACTATTTTAAACAGAAATATTGTTCTTTCTTTGATCTTTTTTGTGGATTCCTTTACTCTCATGATATTAAGAATGTTGATGACTTTGTCATTCACTTTAACTTCAGCTGCACACTTCAAAGAATGCATGCTAAAAATCATTAAGAAATGAAGGTCAAATGTGATAAACGTGAGGAGTCCATATGTGGTCCTTTTGAGCCTCTAGCCCCTGCTTTTATCTGCTCCCCAGCCTGCACCTAGCTCTCCATGCTCCCCATAATCCTCATACCAGCCATGGAGTACTTTGACAGTAGAGGGCAAGCCAGTAACAAGATAACAGTCTGACTGAGCAGCAAAACCAGGTAAAAATGGTAGCCTCTGCAGTATTATATATTTTTAATTGTAGGCTTCCCAGTCCAAATAGACTAAAAGTCAGGCTTCCCAAAGGTGGGTATATATAGCTCTCTATACGTAAAATCACTACTTTCTCCTCAAAGGGAAGGAGAGATAGCTTATTCTGAGCCAAATTGGTGACCGTGGCTTGGGAACACAGGCTTAAGTTGCCCAAATGACATAGCCCATCATGGATGTGTTTACATACATTTTTGTAGTCATACAAAATAATAAAGTTTTAAATCAAGATATTTACCAAATGCATTAGTAGGAACATCAGGTATGAAATTTACAGTAGAGCATGGGGTTTTACATGTTATTTGATGACATTCTTGGTTTTTGTGATCTGCTGAGAATAACTTCTAGAGGGGCTAAAGGCATGGATCAGCAGTTAAGAGCATTGGCTGTCTTTAGAGAACCTGAGCTGGTTCCCAGAACTCAGGTCAGGCAACTTACAATCGTCTATAACCCCAGTTCCAAGGGATCCAACTCCTTCATCTGGCCTTCATGCACACTGTGTTTACATGTACAAGCCCACATACTGACATATACACATATACACAATTTAAAATAAAAAGAAAATCACAAAAAGCATACCTTCCATGGGTTTTTTTCCTGATAGTTGGAAGGATGTTAGGTCAGACCCAGGTAGGCAATGAATATCTACTAAGGGAACTAAAGGTAGTTCAAAGTCCAAGTTCTGGGTCTGCATTTCAACTTTCCAAAGCTATAACATTCTAATCAATCAGTGTTGTAGAATTTTTAAGGCTTTTTCCCTGGTAACTTCAATTCATCATACCTCATGTTGGGTTTATGTCTCATTTTGTGCATACTGAAGCCAAATGTTATTTATATCCCAAAGCACTTGGGAGGCTCCTTCTTGGATTCTGATATATATTAGCTAAGTAAACACAAGAACAGATTTTATGAGAAATAAATGGGTGCCAACCACTATAGAGAAAGTCCTGGGTCATATCAGTGTTACTAGCCCTCATGGTCTAGTCTGTTCCTTTTCCTTACCATCTTTATCTGATGTAATATTTACATAGGTGTGCAAAGGTTTTATTATATCTAAAGCTAAAATCAAGGGCATGGCCCAATGAAGTAAAGGTAACAAATGAGGGAAATTGGGCATTCTAGCCAGCTACATTGGAGAATCACTTAATCAGCAAACATAGGCAAATTCCTTATTTTTTGAGATAAAACTTAATGTGTTCTATTTCTAACACCAACCTTTTATGGGGTATGCCTTTTTAAATTATTGTAACAAAGTTAACCTTTCTAAAATTCATAGATGTCTTTTCATACAACATACTCTGATTTGTTTCCCCTCCCCAGCTCCTCCCTATTTTCTCTCAATTCCTTTCTACCCCCTCCCTTCCAGATCCACACCCTTTCTATCTCTTATTAGAGAACAAACTAGAATCTAAGGAATAATAAAGTAAGATAAGATAAACAAAAACAAACAAATCAGAACAGGACTAAACAAACTAACAGGAAAAGAAAGAGCCACAGAAAAAGCATGAGAAACATAAATAGAGGCAGACACACATAGGAATCACATAAAACAAAAAACTGGAAATCATAATTTATACACAGAGGACATGTAAAGTTCAAAAAACTATGTCCTGACAAAACATTATGAGATGAAACCTCTAAAGATGTCATTGAACTCATTTTCTGTTGGTATCTACTGCTGGACATGAGGCCTGCTCTTAAGAGTGGTTTGTTTCCCTAGTGAGATTCCCTTGGAGAAAACTAAATTTTTATTTGCAAGTGGCTACCAATTAAAGATAGCTTCTGGGTAATGGATGGAGTGTATATCTACTTTTCAGCTCTAGGACCCCATCTGTTGCAGAACCAAGCAGGCCCAGTGCATAAGCTATATAGTTTCTTTGAGTTCATATGTGCTATGGTTGTGCTGTGTCTAGGCCTTGATTCCTTGGTGTCTTCCATCTCCTCTGGCTTTTATACTCTTTCTACCTCTTCATCAGCAGAGTCCTCTGAGCCCTGAAGTTCAGGATTTGATAGAGATATCCCATTTAATCCTGCAGTGTTCCAAGGTCTCCCATTCTCTACACATTATCTGGCTGTGGGTCTCTGTATTTGTTCCAATCTACTGCAGGAGGAGGCTTCTTTGAGGGATGAACAAGGCACAGACATAGGTTAGAAGAACATCATTAGGAGTCATTTTATTGCTACATTCTTTTAGAAGAACAGTATTTTGTTTTTTCCTATTGCTTATCAAGTCTCAGGTTCTTGACCACCCATGCAATGTTGGGTGTTGGTTCCATCTCATGGAGTGAGCCTTAAATCAAATCAGATCTTGGTTGGTTACTCCCACAAGTTTTATGCTACTATTGTGCATATCTTGCAGACAGGTCAAAGATCAAAGAATTTGTAGCTGTGTTTGCATTTACCTTTCTCTTTTGAAAGCATGCAGAGGACTTTCCAGTACCATGAACACTAGACAATAGGGGTAAATGTTCTAAATAGACACCAGCCTGACTTCTCCATGTTCAGTGAGTTGTGTTGGTATTGCCTTTAGCAATAGGGCCTAACCTTCAGTTTGTGGAAAGCTACAAAAAGCCTTGGCAATAGCCGAGGTTGTTTGGCAATTTCCATGGCACCCCTTTGGCTTACAGCTCAATTAGATATAACCCATTTGTGGTAATATAAGCTTAATTTGGTGGTGAGAGATGTCCAGTTGAGGCTCTTTCTCCCCTATGTATGGTGATTTCACTTAGATCAACTTTATATATGTGTATATTTTTAGAAGTTAATGTATTAGATTTCCATATGACCTCTTAAATGTCACTCCCCATATTCCCTCCCTTGGCCCTCTTTCCTACCCCTGTCTGTTTGATACTCTCATTCCATTTACCCTTTCCTACTCATTCATCCATAACTACCTATTCTTGTCTCCTTCCTAGAGATAACTATCCCTCCCCACTTTCTACTAACTTTCTGATTTTACAGATTGGAGTTAGCTTGCTTTTCAATGACTTAACAGCTAACATCCACATATAACTTAATGCATACCATATTTGTCTTTTGGAATCTGGGTTACCTTACTCAGGATGATTTTTCAAATCTCCATCAATTTACTTGGGAATTTAATTATCTAATTGTTGAGTAATATTACATTGTATATACATTTTCTTTGTCCATTCATCCATTGACTAACATCTAAATTGCTTCTAATTTCTGGCTATTATGAATAGAGAAGCAACAAACATGGTTGAGTAAGTGTTTCTATAGTAGAATAAAGCATCCTTTGGGTATATATTCAAGAATGAACCTGACATAGATTAATTGCCAGCTTCCTGAGGAAACACCACACAGAAGATTTCCATAGGGCTATGTAAGTTTTCACTTCCACCAGCAATGGACCTTACTACATGTCTTCCACAATCTGAGCTGCTGTTTGTTTTATGGATGTTGGCCATTCTCACTGGTGTAAGAAAAAATCTGAAGGTAGTTTTGATTTGCATTTCCCTGAAGACTAAGGAATTTGCTTCTTTAAGTGCTTCTTGGCCATTTGAATTTCTACTTTTGAGAATTCTCTGTTTAGATATTTAACTATTTTTTTAATTGGGATGTTTTCTTGATGTACAGTTTTTGAGTTCTTTATATATTTTAGATATTAGCTTTCTATCACATATGTAGCTGGCAAAAATCTTTTTCTATTCTGTAGCCTGCTGCTTTGTCTAAATGATATCCTCTGTTATTCAGAAGCTTTCAGTTTCATATTGTTCCATTTATTAATTGTTGTTCTTGTGCCTGTGCTATTGGTGTTCTATTCAGAAGGCTTATTTTCTGTGCCAGTGAGTCCAAGAGTAAACACTCCACTTTCATTTGTATTAGATTCAATGTATCTGGCTTTATGTTGAGGTCTTTGATTTACTTGGAGTTGAGATTTGTGCTAGTGATAAGTATGGACCTATTACATTCTTCTACATGCAGCCATACAGATTTATTTTTTTAGAATTTTTTTAATTTATTATATTTGTGTTTTAATTTTACACATCAGCCATGGGTTCCCCTGTCCTGCCCGCTTCTGTCCCCACCCCTACCTTCCCCCAGCCCCTCCCCTCCATTCCCATCTCCTCCAGGGCCAAGGCTTCCCTGGGGATTCAATTCAATCTGGTGGATTCAGTTCAGGCAGGTCCAGTCCCCTCCTTCCAAGCTGAGTAAAGTGTCCCTGTGTAAGCCCAAGACACTGAGAGAAACAATCAATGGGACCTGTTGAAACTGAGAAGCTTTGGTAGAGCAAAGGACACGGTCAACAAGACAAAGCGACAGCCTACAGAATGGGAAAAGGTCTTCACCAACTCCACATCTGACAGAGGGCTGATATCCAGAATATATAAAGAACTCAAGAAATTAGACATCAAAATGCCCAACAGTCCAATTAGGAAATGGGCTTTAGAACTAAACAGAGAATTCTCTCAACAGAGGAAGCTCAAATGGCTGAAAGACATTTAAGGAATTGCTCAACATCCCTAATTATCCAGGAAATGCAAATCAAAACAACTCTGAGATACCACCTTACACCTGTCAGAATGGCTAAGATCAAAATCACAGAAGACAGCTTATGCTGGAGAGGATGTGGAGCAAGGGGAACTCTCCTCCACTGCTGGTGGGAATGCAAGCTTGTATAGCCACTTTGGAAATCAATATGGTGCTTTATTAGAAAATTGGGAATCCATCTCCCCCAAGACCTAGCTATAGCACTCTTGGGCATATACCCAAGGACTGCTCAATCATACCACAAGGGCATTTGCTCAGCTATGTTCATATCAGCATTGTTTGTAATAGCCAGAACCTGGAAACAACCTAAATGCCCTTCAACTGAAGAATGGATAAAGAAAATATGGTACATATACACAGTGGAGTTCTACTCAGTAGAGAAAAACAATGACATCATGAGGTTTTCAGGCAAATGGATGGATCTAGAAAAAATCATCCTGAGTCACATAACCCAGACTCAGAAGGACAAACATGGTATGTACTCACTCATAGTAGGATACAAGATGTAAAACAAAGATGACTAGACTGCTACACAACTCCAGGGAGGCTACCTAGAAAACAGGACCCTAGGAAAGAAACAGGGATCGCCCAATGACA
The DNA here is from genome assembly GCF_903995425.1 of Onychomys torridus. NCBI lineage: Eukaryota > Metazoa > Chordata > Mammalia > Rodentia > Cricetidae > Onychomys > Onychomys torridus. The sequence goes on from NC_050450.1 coordinate 2,291,993, forward strand.
GAGAAATGGATGAGCCATACAGTTTTACCAGCACCATTTGTTGAAGATGCTGTCTTTATTCCAGCATATATTTCTGGCTTTTTTAAAATCACAAATCAAGTTTCAAAATAGGTGTTTGTATTTATGTCTGAGACTTTAATACAATTCAATTTAAGTCACTAATATGTCTGTTTTTGTGCCAGCACCATGCTGTTATTATTATTGTAGCTCTATAGTGTAATTCGTTCTTAGGGATGGTGATGCTTTCAGCAGTTCTTTTATTATTCAGGATCTTTTTAGCTACCTGGGTGTTTTGTTTTTCCACATGAAGCTAAAAATCATTCAAGACTTGTGAAGAATTGTGTTGGAGTTTTCATGGAAATTGTATTGAATCTGCAGATTGCTTTTGGTAGGAGGGCCATTTCTACTACATTAATCTTACTGATCCTTGAGCATGGGAGATTTTTCCATCTTCTGATATCTTCTTCAACACCTTTCTTCAATGTCTTAAAGTGTTTATCATACAAGTCTTTCACTTGCGTGGTTAGAGTTAACCTCAACGCATTCTATATATTTTTGAGGTTATTGGGAAAGCTGCTGTTTTCCTGATTTCCTTCTCAGGTGTCTGTCATTTGGAAATAGCAAGGCTATGGATTAACGTGTTTTAGTTTTGTGTTCAGGTATTCTGCTGGAAGTGTTTATCAGCTGTAGAAGTTTCCTGGTGCAGTTTTTTTGTGGTCACTTCTGTTTATTATCATATCATCTGCAAATAAAGATACTTTGACTTCTTACTTTTCTATTTGTATCCCTTGCTCTCCTTCAATTATCTTATTACTCTAGCTAAGTCTTTAAGTACTGTACTGAATAAATATGAATGAAGTGAACATTTCTTAGTCCTGATTTTAGTGGAAATACTTTGAATTTCTCTCCACTTGGGTTGATATTACCTTTATTATGTTTACACATGTCTCTTATAACCCAAATCTCTCCAAGACTTTTATCATGAAGGGGTATTGGGTTTTGTCAAAAGTGTTTTCTGAATCTAGTGAGCTGATCATGTGGCTTTTGTTTTTCAGTTTGTTTAAATGGTGGATTACATTTATCAACTTACACATGTTGAACCATATTTTCATTTTCTTGGATGAAGCCTACTTGATCACTTGATCATGGTGGATGATATTATTATATGTTCTTGTATTCAGTTTCCAATTATTTTATTGACAAATTTTGCATGTATGTTCATAAGGGTAGTGGGTCTGTACTTCATTTTCCTTGTTGAGTCTTTGTGTGGTTTAAGTATTAGGGTAACATTTTCCTCATAAAATGAATTGGACAGTGTTCCTTCTGTTTCTATTTTGTGACATTATTTGAGAAGTACTAGCATTAACTCTTCATTGAAAGTCTGGCATAATTCAGTGCTAATATCATCTGGCCCTGTGCTTTTTTGGGGGAAAGACTTTTAGTTACTGCTCTATTTCACTAAGAGTAACACTGCTTTTCTGATTATGATTTAATTCTGGTAGGTCATATATATTGATAAAATTATCCATTTCTTTTATGTTTTCCAATTTGGTGTAGTACAGATTTTTAAAGTCTGACCGTATAATTCTCCATTTTTTTTTGGTGTCTGTTATAATGTTTCCTTTTTCATTCCTTTTCTCTATTTTCTTAATTTGGTTCTTTTCTCTCAGCCTTTTAGTTAATTAGGATAAAGTTTTGTTGTATGATATTTTGATTTCATTCTGAAAATAAAGCTTGCTTTGAGTCAGAGGGCAGAGCTAGCCACTAGCTGACCAAATTTAACCATAGATGTTTGGAGCACTGTGGATAGATAGGAGACAGGAGATAGTAAGGTAGGGCTGAGACCTTTGGGAGCAAGGAATAGAAGAAGTAGGAGGTGACTAGTAGCTTCTCTACAGCTTCTCTAGTCATTCAGGTGCTTACCCCGAATTTTTTTTTTTTTTTTTTGATAAAGAATAATTCGGTAAATGCTTCAAGAGTTGGTCAATCTTATTGATTTTTTCTCAAAGAATCAACTATTAATTTTTAATTTTTGTATTGTTTTGTGTGTATGTACAGGCATGTGTGTATTTCATTGATTTTTTTTTTTAGAGCTGAGTTTGATGACTTTTTTATGTCTTTATTCACTTTTTCAGTGAGTCATTGATGCTTCAATAATGTTATTTAATATCCGTGTTGATTTCTGGCTTTATTTCATTGTTCTTAGAAAAAATACACAGTGTTATTTCAGTTTTTCTCTATTTGTTGAGGATTGATTGATTGTTTGAAAGTGGTATATTTGGGATTAATTTCTATGTGCTGCTGAGAAGAATGAATATTCTATAGTGTTTATATAAAGATTTCTGTAGATATCTGTTATGTCTTTTGATTTTTGGTGTCATTTGCCTTTACCATTTATATGTTTATTTTTGTCCAGATGATTTGTCTATTGATTAGAGTGAATGATTAAGCTCCCCACTAACACTAGGAGGTTAATCTGTTTGAATCTAGTATTTTTTAATGAAATTATATGTGCCTGTGCTTGATGTTTGAAATTGTAATATCCTCCTTTTAAATATTTATTTTTCATTTTATGTGTACATGGTGTATGTGAGAGTATGTCTATGCACCACATGCATGCAAGAGTCCATGGAGGTCAGAAGAGGTGTCACATCCCTGGAACTGGAGTTATATATGGTTGTGAGCTACCATGTGGGTGTTGGGAAACAAACTTGGGTATTCTGTAACAGTAGCAAATGTTCTTCACTACTAAGCCCCTGTAATGTCCTATTGATGGAGTGTTTCCCTTAGTGAGTATGAGTAAACTTCTTTATTGTTTCTGACTAGTTTTGGTTTGAAGTCACTTTTGACAAATATCAGAACATCTACACCTACTTGTTTCTTGGTCCCATTTGCTTGAAATACTTTTTCCATCCTGTTACTCTAATGTGATGTCTGTTTATGGTGAAATGTGTGTTTCTTTTTTCTAATCCATCCTGTTTATTTTGGGGGGGAGAGTTGAGGTCATTAATATTGAGTTATTATTGAAATATGTATATTAATTCATATTATTTTGATAAAATTGTAGTGTTTATTTGGACATCTTTTGATGAATTCTTCTGGTGTTGTTTAATCTTCCTCTGTTGCCTCGAGTATATTCATCATTCTCTTCAGGGTGAAGTATTGTTTCTAGTAGCCTTTATAAAACTGGTTTATTTAGCATTTATTCATTGAGTTTTCCATTTATTCATGGAAAGCTTTAATTTATTCTTCATTTACAAGAAGTCTTTTTGCTTTTTTCTGTGTATAATGGTCTAGGTTGGCAATTGCGATTTTTCAGAACTTCAAAATGTATCTTTCCAAGATCTTCTAAATTTAAAAGTTTCTATAGAATAACCACCTGTTGTTCTATTAAACCTGCCTTACATGTTTATCGCTCTTACAGCTTTCTTTTTTTAAATTTTTTAATTTTTCTTTATTAAGAAATTTTCTACTCACTCTACATACCACCCACGATCCCATCTCTTCCCTCTTCTCACTCCCAGCCCTCCCTCCCTAAGCCACCCCACATCCCCACATCCCCCAAATCAAGGACTCCCATGAGGAGTCAGCAGAGCCCAGCACACTGAGCCTAGGCAGGTCCAAGCCCCTCCCCATTGCACCAAGGCTGCACAAGGCATCACACCACAGGCACTGAGCTCCCAAAAGCCTGCCCATGCACCAGGGATGAATCCCCATCCCCCTGTCTGGGTGCCCCCCAAAACAGTTCAAGCCAAACGGTTGTTTGGTATCTTCTGTATCCAGAGGACCTAGTCCAGTCCCATGGGGGCTCCACAGCCACTTGTCTACAGTTCATAGGCTTCCGCCAGTGTGGCCTGTAATCTCTGCATGTCTTCCCGTCATGGTCTTAACATCCTCGCCTGCAGAATCCCTCCTCTCTCTCATAGATTGGATTCCCCAAAGCTCAGCCTGACACCTGGCCGTGGATCTCTGAATCTGCCTCCATCAGTCACTGGACAAAGGCTCTGTGATGACGGTTAGGGTATTCACTAAACCAGTCACCAGAGTAGACCAGTCCAGGCACCCTCTAGACCACTGCCAGCACTCCCAGGTGGGGTCATCCTTGTGGATTCCTGAGAGCCTCCCCAGTATCCTGCCTCACTCTCTTACGTCTTTCAATATCTTTAGCATTTTAACTATAATATGTCATAGAGAGCTTCTTTTATTATTCCATTTATTTGGTGTTTTCTAGGATTTTTGTAGCTGTATGGCAAGATTTGGGTTCTTTATTTTTCTATGCTCCCAAATTAATAAATTTAGTTTTTTCATGGTACCCTAAAATATTACCTATTCTGTCCATGTATTTAAAAATATGTCTTTTCTTTGAATGAATGTTCCTAGTCCTTTGCCTTGTCTTTAAGCCATGATGTTCTGTCTTCCACTATACTGCTGAGATTCCACTGACCTTTTCATTTGACTAATTAAACTTTTCATTTCTAGCTTCATTTCAGTTTGGATTTTCTTCAGTATTTTTTTTTTTTTTTTTGCCAGAGCTGAGGACCTAACCCAGGGCCTTGCGCTTGCTAAGCGCTCTACCACTAAGCTAAATCCCCAACCCCCATTTGCATATTCTTAATTGTCTTTGGTTTTCTTTTCATTTGTGTTTGCAGTTCATGATGAGTCTGTAAGTGGAGGGCAGTGAGTTGACAGCTTCAGGAAGACTACGTTGGGCAAGACGATCAGGAGGAGGGCTGATTTTCAGGAGTTGAAGAAGACAGGTCTTTATTCCAGGAAGTGTGAGGGCTCTGCTGTGCTGCTTTCACTCACCTGAGTATAGCCCTGGCTCTAAACTGGGGATGCCAAGAGGAGCACAAGTCTTTCTGTACTTTGCAATGTTAGCCCTTCGTTCTTTCCCCAGGATTTGGCTCTCTTTCACTCACAGTGGGGAATGCAAAGCCAGTTTCCTTGAAGGAGAAAAAAAGAAGTCAGAATAGCTCCTATTCTGGAAAGCCCTGCCAGTTGGATGCTGGGAGTCTGATCTTAGTCATTATTAATATATGGGCCTCACTCTGGGTTAAGTCATTTAGGCTGGAAAAATCTGACAAGCCAAAAAAAGTGGACAAGACAAAGGGAAGGAAGCTATTAGCCTACATCTGATTAAAAAAAAAAAAAAAAAGCCAGACTTGTGAAACCTCTTGTCAGGGGGAAGGTAGCTCTTTTTCTGACTGTCTTTGTCTTCTGAGTATCCTCACCAGGAAGACCAACCAGAATTTTTGGTGGTTTTGTTATATTCTCTCCATGTCACCAGCCCCGGAAGCAGGTCAGAGACCCTTCAGCCTGAAAGAAGTACTTCACAGTGATCTTGTTTGTATGTGAAGAGTCAAAGGACTCATTCAGAAACTCTCTTTCCATGACTACCTGTCAAGACAGCACTGATGCTGGTCCTTTAGACAGTCACGCAGCCTCAAGACACTGGGTCCAAATGTCAGGAACAACAAGGATCCAACAGTCTGATTCTCTCTCTCTTTCTCTCCCTCTCTTCATCTATTTTTCAATAAGAGAAGTACAATAGCTTGAGAAACTAAAATCCATACCTTGGGAGCCCAGCTTAAAGAGAGGAAGAAGATGTGAAAAATACGGATTTTTCCTAAAATTTAAGCAAATTCACTCAGAATATGAGTATTTTTTAGAGCTAAATACGCACCTACAGTGAACACTGCTTTTTTGTTTTGTTCTGCCCTTTCTTTAAAGGGTAATAGATTTTTTTCAGTCTTCTTAAAACCACACTTTGTTTTTCACAACATAAACTCATACTTCAAATATGTTTGAGGCATAAAATACATCTCAAATTAAAACAGTCCCCAGTTTGTCACTAAGCCATTTCTCAGAGCAATGAGTATTAATTCAGCTCTTTTTATACAACAAATACTACAGGTAAAAGCAGAGTTCACAGAAGTATAGCCATCCATGGTGTGGACAACCTGCACACACAGCCTTTTAGCCCCCAACACCTGGTTACTTTTCTAGTCACATTCCTGAAAAAAAAAATCACCTAATTTGTTTCAGCTCACAACCCTGGATGAGCTCATTCCACAGATGATTTTAGAGGTTCCTTATGTGGTATAAGTAGCTGACACTGCCAACTGTTTGTGGGAACTTGGTATTCTGTGTGGTACAGTGTCTGCATGTTTTCTAGAGAGGAAGAAATGGTATACTGATTTGTTCCTTTGCTTCTTCCAAGTCTGGAATTTGGAACTAGAGTTAATAGTGATCTCAAAAATGATTCTAAGATAACACCAGGTGGCAAACCTGTCTGAGAGAATGATCCGATCTCAGAGAGGAGCCCCCTTTAAAGCAGCAATGCTGCCCTCAAGGGGTGCAATACAATTGCTTGAATAAGAAATGATCCCCAGAGATTCAGGCTTTAAACACTCAGTCTCCAGCATTTGACACTGTTCTGAAGGCTCTACAGGCTGGTTTACAAACGCAGGTTACTGAGGAGCAAGCATTTAAAGACTGTGCCAGTGCCTAGTTCTGGTCTTGTTCTCTCTACTTTCTGGCTGGCCATGGTGTTAAGAAGCAGTGGCTTATGCTTTAACACTATCGACAGAGATACTCCTATTGCCAGCCCATCCCAAAACCTTCTAAAATAGTGGTTCGAAACCTCTTTGGGAATTTAATGACCCTTTCACAGGGCTGCCTAAGACTATCCTGCATATCAGATATTTATGTTACAGTTCATAACAGTAGCAAAATTATAGTTATGAAGTAGCAACAAAAATAATTTTATGTTTAAGAGTCACTATAACACTAGGGACTCTATTAAGGGTCACTGCACTTGGAAGGCTAAGAACCACTGCTTCAAAACATGAACCAAACTCAGTCTTTCCTTCCTTAGGTGGCTTCTGTCAGGGATTCTGTCAGAGGTGAGAAAAGGAACTAATACAGATGGGGATGAAGGCTTGCTTGGTAACTTCTCTGAACTGGTGCTCTAGACTTGGAGTGCGACTATTTGAGGCAGTCATACAATCCAAAATTTGATGGCCTAGCTTGAGGTGGCAACCCTGTCCTCAACATTGATCCTGTCTGAAATGGTGACATAGAACAAAACGGTAATCCAGCCTGAGGCAGGGATCCAGTATGAGGTGCTGATCACACTGGAAACAATGCTGTGACTTGAATGTGGTTTGAATTTGTGCTCACCCTCTAAGGATTCATCTGTTAAGAGCTTGGTGCCCATTATTGGCATGCAAGTGGTGAAATCTTGTTGGGGAAAATCTTTGGACAATTGGTTGTACTTCCCTCCAAAGAGATTTAAGCTATTATAGGATTCTAAGTTAGTTTATGAGAGAACAAACTGTTTAAATGGTGAGCCTAAACTCAATCATTTCTCTGTGTTTTTGCAATGTGAGCTCTCCTTCACAGAGTTCTTGTAATCCAAGAATGAAAACCCATAAGGCATAACAGCAGTGGGCCTGAGTGGGCTCTGGCAAAGAAGCTGCACAAGAGCCAGTATAGTGACAAAGAGTATGGTGAGAGCCCCTTGGGGCGGGGTAGTGCTTTAGAAGCTCCATTCTCAGGGAAACACTTGGCTCAGCAACACCACCCTTCTCATCTTCTTGCACAAATGACTCCTGGAACAGTGCAGCTTCCAATGTGCAAAGGCTAGTAGGACATGGACTACAAAGAGTCAGATTCTGAAGAGACACCCAGTCGTGGCCTGGCTTCCCAGTGCCAGGCTACAGACCAGAGTTGATGGAAAGTGCCAGAGGGTCCTTCCCAGAGGATCAGCAAACCACAGAGCTTTCCTGCCAGGCACTATTGCAGCATCACTGCTGCCCACAGGGCTTCCTTGCCTGCTTGTGTAATGAATTAAAAGCCTCCCTCTCCTCTTTTAGGGGAGCATGTCATTAAAAGGCCAAGCTACAGATATTCTTGATTTACTCAAATGTGAGAGTTAGCTTATTTAAACTTCCCAGTCAAATGCTGGGAGTGACCAGCTACAAACCCAGGAGAAAGCGAAACAAATGACTTCTCAGGCCTCCAGGCCTCTGAGAGACAAAACACAAAGCCACCATCTTCCAACAGCCCACACCCACACCACTTGCAGTTCCACTCTTGAATGCAGTTGCACCACAATGTAAACGGTCATGGAATCCTCTGGATACCATGTAAAAACCTGTAAATCTGTAGCTTCCTTTCCTGTGTTCCACATTCTTGAAGGAACAGGCTTCATAAGCAAATATTGATCTTTTAGGGATCTTTCCAGAATGGGCCTCTGCTGGGCTGCAACTTCCACATCCTCTGAGTCCTCCACACCATGTGTCAATGCCCTATACCTAAAGCCAGCTACTCACTTTTCACACCTGTTTTCTACTGTTTCTCTACAAACTCTTTTCCAATGAGACATGGAACTGGATTCTGTCTCAAGTTTCTGAGAATGCTACAACTTGCATCTCCGTCCTGGATATGTTTGAGCTAGTGACTGCAGATGATATCATGCATTGAATTTACTTTTCTTCCCACTGATGGATGTCAGAGGATGTTTCCATATTGGAAGTCCAGTCCCCACTTCACCTCTGTGTGAGGAAAAGCTAGAGGCAATGCCTTCACTGCACCTAGGCTACATGTCTTCTGAAAATCACTGGACCTGGGCCCTTCCCTCACCAGCTGCGTTTGGCCCCGTGAAGCTGAATCCCACAGCACAATGTCCTTGTGATTCTTCAACCCACAAGAAGAAATGAGAACCAGGAGTGTGAATATCACGGTTGTCCTTCTCTGAGTGTAGTGTCAGATGTCAATCCGAAACAAGCTTGGAAATGCAGCAGTTCTCAGGGCCCATGTCTCCCTCTCTCACACTGCCATGAATCCCTTTTCCAGCACAAAAGTGAGAGCTCCTACTCTTCCAAATGCTGCCTCAAACACTTCTGATTCACCACCATGGAGCTCAATTTTTGGACTAGAAAAGTTTATAAACTAATAAACTGCTCTGGAAATATGTACATACTCCTTTCTATCAGTTGTTTTTCTCTCCAAAGGATGTCCCTGTGTGATGCAGCTTTAAGTTTTCAACTCTGTCATATTTTCTAAACTATGATCCCTTTCATTTACTTTAGGGGGTGTGGCAATCCCCTTTACTGGGGTGAAAGCTAAACAAGTGGTTTGGATTTAGTGTTCCCACCCATGCATCACCATGAAAATGTTTGTCTCAGCAATCATGTCATTACTGTTAGTGGTCACAGCTGTTTAGCTCCCCCTTCCTGTGTGAGTGGAGATTGGCTGTGTCTCTTTGCAAGTGGGGAAGGTGGCTCTGCCTGAGATGAAAGACTTGCAATGGAGTAGACATAGATATTTTGAGAGCCGTTCCCAAGTTTGTCAGCATAAGAAAAGTCAATTCTGGCTTTTTGGAGCCCACTCCCTATGGTAGGATACCTTGCTCAGCCTTAATGCAGCAGGGAGGGGCTTGGTCCTGCCTTGATTTGGTATGCCAGACTTTGTTGATTTCCCCAAGGGAGGCCTTACCCACTCTGAGGAGAGGATGAGGGACTGGAGGGGGGAGGGACATTAGAAGGGGAAGGAGAGGAAACTAGGGTTGGTGTGTAAAATGAAAAAAAAAAAAACTTTTAAAATAAATTTTAAAAAAAGAAAAGAAAAGCCAGTTTTGAACAACTGATCTTGTATGGAGCTTCACAAGCCCAATTTGGCATGAAACAAAATATGGTATGAATGGGACTGAATGACCTGTGACAATGGTCTGCCAGACTAACTGACTCAACCTAATCCATTCAGATTATAGTCACTAGTCAACTGGGACTAGAATAATGGCAGGACATGTTGTTTTCGGGTTTGTTCTTGGGCTAATCTGTGTATGCTCACAAGGTATCTTGAATAGAGAATTCTTCAAAGAATAGTTGGTGATGATCTTGTGGATTTCCAGAGGGGGAAAAAAAGCTGCCTGAGGATCTTCCACTCTCTGCAGAAGCAGGTTGCAGATGCCTAAATCCCACAGAATTCCCCACCCTGCTCTCATCAGCTTAGCCAGAGCCAAAGCCTGCACCAAATACTTGCAAGATAAGAAAACTCTCAGCATTCCGGGCTGTGTGCCAGCACCTTGTACATAGACTCCTGGCATTTTGCCCACCACCCACTAGCTGGATCTTGCTGAACACAGAGCCTACTCCTGCCCAGCTTTGCCTTGTCTTGACATTTTTAGTAGGAAATAATCCATATTCCCATTAATGAGGGGCTTATATATTAAACTACTATCCATAAATACAATCTTATTCTGCCAATCATTAAAACTAGTGAAAGAGAATTAGTCTCATTGACATGGGAAGTCTACAACACATTTTTGATTGAAAAATTATGTAATAGTAGTATATATATAAAACATAATCTCACTAATGTAATGATAAATATCTATATACCTACATCTGAATACTTGTATACATGGACAGGAATATTCAAGAAAAATATTAAAGCAACCAGTTAAGAATGTAATTATTTCTGAATCTTAGGAGCTTGTCAGACTTATATTTCCTTATTTGGACTTAATTCTACATAGACACAAAAAATATAAATAAATATAAAATGCATAATGTTTATAATGAACACTGATTGTTCTTTTAAACAAGGAATACTTCTTTTCTCAAAGGAATGAGTAGATAAAGACAAAGACTGTCATGGACATTGGGATAGCCTGCTGGCTCTCACATGATTAATCATAATGGGGCTCTCTTACATTCTGTGCCTAGAGGGGACAGGTCCTTTATGGTATTGTGTTCCCCCAAAATATTGTGTGTCCCCCGAAATAAACTTATCTGGGGTCAGAGAACAGACAGCCACTAGAACAGAACCAAAAATGGTGGCTAGAAAATGGGCCAGAGCAAGCCATGGCAGAAGTTGGGTGGTGGTGGTGCACGCCTTTAGCCTTTAATCCCAGCACTTGGGAGGCAGAGCCAGGTGGATCTCGGTGTGTTCAAGACCACTTTAGAAACAGCTAAGCATGGTGACCCATGCCTTTAATCCCAGAAATCCAGCCTTTAATCCCAGGGAGTGATGCAGAAAGTAGAAAGACACATAAGACATGAAAACCAGGCACCAGGGTTAGTTAAGTATTTAGTTAGTTAAGCATTTGGCTGGTTTAGCATTCAGGCTTTGGAGCAGCACAGTTCATCTGAGATTCAAGTGGAGGAGGACTCAGAAGCTTCCAGGCTGAGGAAACAGGATCACCTGAGGAACTAGCAAGGTGAGGAAACTGTGGCTTTTTCTGCTTCTCTGATCTTCCAGCATTCACCCCAATAACTGGCCTCAGGTTTGATTTTATTAATAAGAACTTTTAAGATTCATACTACAGTCCCTCCAGTAAAGAGCAAAATATGTGTGAGGGTGACAGCCCCCCACACACAATGTTTGTGCCTTCTTTACACACAATCTCAGGTACAGAACTTGAGAGTGCTGTTTGAGGGGGGTGGGGGTGTTTTGCAACCTTGCTGGAAGAAGTGTGTCACTAGGGGTGTTGGAATTCCTGGCCACTCCCCCAGCTACAAGACCACACTTCTGTAGCCAAACTAGAGGCCTTATGTCCTATGTAATCCATCCGAGCACTGTGTGATCACATAATTTGCAATCAGCGTGATCCTGCAATCTATGTGCATGTGTAGTGCAGCTCCATAAGCCCATATGCATATATGCAAGGGAATCCAGAAGAAGCAGGACACAGACTCTTCCCCTTGTTCTCCTTCCCTCCCCACCTTTTCTCTCTGCATGTGTCTTCCACAGGCCTGGTCACGCTCTCTTCTGTCTCTCTTCTCCTAATAAAGCTCTGATAAAAGGGTTTTATCATGCCCCATGGCCTTTCTCACATGGTAACAGCGTTGATTAATGAATAACACAGTGCCACCACACTAAAACCAACAGGGGGTGCTTTGAGACTCAGTGCCTTTCCTCACATTTACCCCTGCTGCTGCTGTCCCTTCAGTTGGAAGCCACGCCTCAGCCCCACCCCTCCCTCTCCAAACCCTGCCCACCTCAGAAAGACTGCAGGCTCTTTACCTCAAACCTCAAGATCACCTATAGAGTATTTAAGCTCTGGTCTGTAGACCTGTCATGTGATTTCTCCCCAACCCCCACCTCTTGGAGGGGGCCTGGAGAGTCACGCAAGAGTGCTTGGCTCATTAAACCCTGTCTTTTAATTCTTGTTCCGGCTTACTGTCTCTGTGGAGAAACTTATTACTGGGAATCCAAAACTACCTATCATCTTGGTGCTAAGCCTGGGTAGACTTGAATAGTCCCTGCCAGCCCCTTGGCCACATGGGAAGCCACACTCCATTTCACCCTGCCCTCCACCAGACCAAATGGACTTTTGACTCAGATAAATCACCTATTTCTAAGCAAAGAAGCCTCTAAGGGGTCCAGGACTTTTGGGATTCCTGGCCACTTCTCCATTTACATGACTGCACATGCACAGTTCAGTAACCAAGCAAGGGGCCTTAGGTCCTATGTAATCCATGCCCTGTGTGACTGCCGAATTTGTACGCAGTGTGATTACACAATCTGTGCATGCGTGGCATAGTTCCATAAGCCCATATGTGCATGTGCAGAGGAATCCACAAGAAGCGGGATTCAGACCCCTCCACCTCTTCTTCCTTTTCTTCTTCTACTTTTCCTTCTCCTCCTTTTCCCCCTCATCCCCCTGCCCCTCCTCCTCTTCCTCCTCCTCCTCCTCCTCCCTCACCCTCTCTCTCCATGCACAGGTCTTCCACAGGCCTGGTCTCACTCTCTTCTGTCCCTCCCTTCTCCAAAAAATACTCTGCTCTGATAGTGGGTTTTGTTGTGCCTTGTGACTTTTCCTCAAAGAATAGAAGCTCTGCATTAAAACCAACAAGGACCTCTTCCAACTTCTGGATTATCTGCTTAATCACTGCAGCGTCAGGTAACTCTGGCCCGTTTCTGGAACAGGGACAATCCCTGCCCTGTGTGTTCCTTTCTGAGTGAGATGTTCTACAGAGGCACACTCCACACCGCTGTAGGCTTATAGCACTGGATACAGTTCTATAGCCTCAGTCTCCAGCAGAAGGCTTGTAAAGGGGAGGCCGTGGGTCCAAGCCCAATCCTCAGACACCCATGGGTCTCTGTTACAAAATGTATCCAAATTGGGCCTGTCTCACACCGTGTGATGGTTTGAGCTCCCTCATTCAGTGTTACAAGCTGTGCACTCCTGCCCCTTCCCTTTCACTGTCTTCATCTCCACCCCTCCCCCACTTCCGGTGTTCTAGTCCTCTGCTCACCCGTTTCTCATGTCATTGCTCCGAAATGACCTTGCACTCTCCCCATTTCCCCGATAAACTTCTCTTGCACTAACTCTTGTTGTTCCTGATGCGTTCTCTGAGTGACATACCTTGGTAGGGCCCAAACAAGGGTGCCCACTTCGTCTTTCCCTGCATGTCTGCCCTTCTTCCAAATCCTCCATTTACTGTTCTAGCTTGCTCATCCAGGCTTGCTTTCTCTCTCAGGCTGTGTGCACTGCTACTATGCTTTTCCTCTGCAGTGCCTTTTCCTCCAGGCTCTGGTGCCTGAGGCGCCCAGCACCAGACACACAGGCTGCCCTGATAGGAGCTGCATTATGTCCAGGAAGCATCTTTTATTACTCTAGTTTCTTACATGCTGCTATATACTGTAAACTTATTTCAGGACTATCGGGTCCCACCTGACTATCAAACAGTCTTTGAAGGGAGGAGTTAGGATTAAGAAATAACAGGAAAAATGGAGACATGAAGGAAAAGACAGAGACACAGAATGACGTCGGGAGGTCTTTGGGTCAATATCACAGTCACCCTAGGTTTATTCCTCCTGGGCTTTTTATGCACCAGCAAAGGGAGAGGCAAAAGACCTCCCCCTTTCAAGGACAAAGTACAGACAAATGTAAACAAGTCCTTAATTCTCAAAATACCTAGTAGCCACACCTTACAACAAAGCATTCGATTATCTAGCCTTCAGGAGTAACCATGCCTTTGGCCAAAATATTCTGTTATGCAGCCTTGCAGAGCAAAACAAGCTCAGACACTCTGACCTTGAGTCAAGATGGAATAAGGACACACTATGGAGTCTCTGTGGGCCCCTACACAGGATTTTTTAGTTGCTTATCTGACATAATTTCTCATGGAAATTTTTGTTTGTCTTTCTGTTAAAAAAAAAAAAAAGTCCTGTCTATGTTGTGTGTATGAGTGGATCTTTGTCTGTGTGTTTACTTCAGGCTCAGTTCCATGTGTCAATGTATGTAGCCAATGAATGCTTGTTTCTGATTGGTCTTGGATGCCCGAGTTTATGTGTTCCATGTCTCAGCTGGGGCTATTACAACTAGCTGCCCTGGGCTCAGAATTTGCCTCTGGGATTTTCTGGCCCTAAATCTGATGTAATGACAGATAGTTATTTTATGCTGTTCCACCTTATTAAGAAAAAAAAAAAAAAAGACAGCTAAGAATTTGGTATGGTTTAAAAAAAATCTGTTAAAAAAAAGAGAAAAAAATTAATTTAAAACTGGTAACTCCAAATTGGAACTAACTTGGAAAACAACATGTGATCTGCCACCACTTTAAGTGTAGACTCATGGGTAGATACCATCTTGACTAAGCAGGGAGACGAGAGAAGTCATATGACTTCATTGCCATCTTGAATAAAGGTGACCACATGGAATGGGCCCACCAAGAGACCACAGGTCTCTAAAATACTTTGGATTAGGATATATTTCTGCATGATAATTCCTTTCCTGCCCCAAAATAAGGATTATCAAAGATGTGATTTAGAACAATGCTGGTTTAACAAGGTATTAAAGCTGCACCTCCATGAATTCATGCAGAGGGTTGCATCTTGCTGGCAGACAGATTTTGTAACATAAGAGTAATCCCCATGGTATTGATTTTAGAAACACTAAATTGTTTATACTGTTACAACTGGGTTTTGCATTCTAGAGATACTAAAGTGCTTATGTCTAACAGATACTGATCCCCTGATCCTCAAATGCTTCAGAGATCTGAAAATATGCCATTTAATTTAAAAAGCTTCTCATAATGGAGACATGCCAATTCCTGGCAGCACTCCCCTATCTCCTCCAAAGAAAACGGATAGCCAAAAGAGAAAATCTATCTGGAGTTTGCTTTAAATGTAGCAAAGCCAGACACAGAGCCGAAAACTGGTTTGCACCTTAACTGCTGCTAAGACCCTATCCAGAGTGTGGACAAGTAGGACACTGGGGAATTGATTACCCTGCTTTTCCAAGAAAAGGTAGGCCAGTCTCCCCAAATTCCTACTCCATGGGCAAGTCTATCAGATCTTATGGGCCTGGTAACTGAAGACTGATACTGACCTGGGACCCCTTGGAGAACTGAACAGGGAGAAACCTGGGGTAGCAGCCTAGGTAACCAGTAGTCTGTGTCACTTTTGCTTACTTGGGTAAAATTTAACCTTCTCAGATCTGATGATGTTTTATGAATAGGATACTGATAGATTTACCAGTTTAATAGATCTCCCCCAGGCCCACAAGAATACAATCACCTTGATAGCTCATTAGTTTATTAATTAAGTTTCCTGTTAAAAATACAGACACATTTGCCTTATTCACAATCTTCATAGTAAAGGATAAATAGACTTCAGAGTTTCAGCATGGATAAATGCAGTTTTAATAAATGGGTAGAGTTTTCAGAAGTTCTTAAATTTCTGTGAATTTTGCTGGTGCAAGCTTTTAGAACTTCATAGAGGCTTTTTCAACATTACTGTATTGCCTCCAGCCACATATGGCAAAACTCTGCTGAAATTCCAACTCCCCATCTCCGAAATAGGTTAGCATTGAAGAGGGTATGGAAGCCTGCAGGAGTGTCCAACTCTATCCCTACTCCCCCATTACTTAGCTTCCTTCCCTCCTTCCCTCCTTCCCTCCTCCTCCTTCACTCACTCAGCCTCTTTTGTTCAATAAATTCCCTCTGGTTGTTTTTATTTTTTAACTGTAAGGGGATTTTTAAAAATTCATTTAATTTTATATTTATTAAGAAATTTTTTATTCTTTCCACATACCCACCACAGATTCCCCCTCATCCCTCTTCCCACTCCTTCACAGCCTTCCCCCAGTACACCCCCAGCCCCCTCTCTGAAAATGTATGGCCTCCCATGGGGAGTCAGCAAAGCCCAGTACATTCAGTTGAGGCCAGTCCAAGTCTCTTCCCCTGCATCAAGACTGTTCAAGGTGTCCCACCACAGGCAATGGGCTCCAAAAAGACAGTTCATGCACCAGGGATAGAAAATATTCCCACTGTCAGGGGCCCCTCAAACAGACCAAGCTACACAACTGTCTCCCCCATAAAGAGGGCCCACTCCAGTCTTATGCAGGCTTCACAACTGTTGATCCAAAGTTCATGAGTTCCCACTAGCTTGGTTCAGTTGTATCTGTAAGTTCCCCATCATGGTCTTGATGCCCCTTGCTCATAGAATCCCTCTTCCCTCTCTTTGACTAGACTTCTGGAGCTTGGCCTGGTACTTGGCCATGGCTCTCTGCATCTGTTTCCATCAGTTACATGGATGAGGGCTCTATAGTGACAGGGCATTCACCAATCTGATCACCAGGGTAGGCCAGCTCAGGCACCCCCTCCACCACTGCTAGTAGTCTGGGAAGCTGGTGTCTTCCCTATGGATTCCTGGGAACTTCCCTTGTACTGTGTTTCTCCTTACCCCCATGATGTCTCCTTCTATCATGATATCTCCCTCATTGCTCTTCCACTCTGCCCCTGTTTCAGCTTGACCATCCCATTCCCCAGTGCTTCCATCCCCCATCCCCTACCTTCCATTGACTCCACTCACCACCAGTTTACTTAGATATCTTATCTATTTCCCTTACTAGGGCATTCCTAGGCGACTCTCTTAGGGTCCTTCTTGTTACCTAGCTTCTCTGGAGCTATAGGTTGTAGTCTTGTTATTCTTTGCTTTACATATAGTATACACTTATGAGTGAGTATATACCATGTTTGTCTTTCTGAGTCTGGGTTATCACACTCAGGATGATATTTTCCAGTTCCATCCATTTGCCTGCAAATTTCATGGTGTCATTGTTTTTTACTGCTGAGTAGTACTCCAGATATATATATATATATATCACATTTTCTTTATCCATTCTTTAGTTGAGGTCTGGCTATTGTGAATAATGCTGCTATGAACATAGTTGAGCATGTGTCCTTGTAGTATGATTGAGCATTCCTTGGGTATATGCCTAAGAGTGGTATAGCTGGGTATTGAGGCAGATTGATTCCCAATTTTCTGAGAAACTGCCATACTGACTTCCAAAGTGGCTGTACAAGATTGCACTCCCACTGACAGTGGAGGAGTGTTCCTCTTGCTCCATATCCTCTCCAACATAAGCTGTCTTCAGTGTTTTTTATTTTAGCCATTCTGAAAGGTGTAAGATGGTATCTTAGAGTAATTTTGATTTGCATTTCCTTGATGACTAAGGATGTTGAGCAATTCCTCAAATGTCTTTCAGCCACTTGGGATTCTGCTGTTGAGAATTCTCTGTTTAGCTCTGTAGCCCACTTTTTAAATTAGATTGTTTGGTGTTTTGATGTGTACTTTCTTGAGTTCTTTATATATTTTGGAGATCAGCACTCTTTCAGATGTGGGGTTGGTGAATATCTTTTCCCATTCTCTAGGTCATTGTTTTGTTTTATTTACCATGTCCTTTGCCTTACAGAAGCTTCTCAGTTTCAGGAGGTCCAGTTTATTGATTTTAGCTCTCAGTGTCTGTGCTACTGAAGTTTTATTTAGGAAGTGGTGTCCTGTGCGAATGTACTCAAGGCTACTTCCCACTTTCTCTTTTATCAAGTTCAGTGTAACTGGATTTATTTTGAGGTCTTTAATCCACTTGGATTTGAGATTTGTGTATGGCAATAGGTACGGATCTGTTTGCAATCTTCTACATGTTGACATCCAGTTATGCCAGCACCATTTGTTGAAGATAATTTCTTTTTCCATTGTGTAGTCTTGGCTTCTTTTTAAAAAATCAGGTGCTCATAGGTATACGAATTAATGTCAGGGTCTTCAGTTTGATTCCATTAGTCCACATGTCAATTTTATGCCAATACCAAGCTGTTTTTACTACTATAGCTCTATAGTAGAGCTTGAGGTCAGGGATTGTGATGCCTCCAGAGGTTGCTTTACTGTACAGGAATGTTTTGGCTATCCTGAGTTTTCTGTTTTTCCATGTGAGGTTGAGTATTGTTTCTTTGAAGTCTGTGAAGAATTGTGTTGGTATTTTGATGGGGATTGCATTGAATCTGTAGATTGTTTTTTGTAAGATTGTCATTTTTATTATGTTGATAATATCAATCCATGAGCATGCGAGATCTTTTCATTTTTTATATCTTCTTCAATTTCATTCTTCAAAGACTTAAAGTTCTTGTCATGCATGTCTTTCACTTGCTTAGTTAGTGTTACCTCAAGGTGTTTTTATATTATTTGTGGCTACTGTAAAGAGTAATGTTTCTCTGATTTCTTTTTCAGCCCATTTATCATTTGTATATAGGAAAGCTACTGATTTTTAAAAATTAATCTTGTATTTGACCACATTGTTGAAGGTGTTTATCAGCTATAGGAGTTCCCAGTAATATTTTTAGTGCCACTTATGTATACTATCATATCATCTGCAAATACAGAAAATTTGGCATCTTTCTTTACAATTTGTATCCCCTTGACCTCCATTTGTTGTCTATTGCTCTAGCTAGAACTTTGACTACCATATTTTTGATATGGGGAGAGGGGACAGCCTTGTCTTGTTCCTGATTTTAGTGGAATTGCTTTGAGTTTCTCTCCATTTAATTTGATGTTGGTTGTTGGCTTGCTGTAAATTCCTTTATTATGTTTAGGTATTTTCTTTGTATTTCTGATCTCCCTAAGGCCTTTGTCATGATGGAGTATTGGATTGTGTTGAGGGGTTTTCAGCAGCTAATGAAATGATCCTGTGTTTTTTTTTTTCTTTCAGTTTGTTTATATGATGTATTACATATTCAGATTTTTGTATGTTGAGCCATCTGTGCTTCTCTGGAATCATGTTGGATGGTTTTGTTTAAATGTTTTCTGTATTTGGTTTTCCAGTATTTTATTGAGTATTTTTACATCACTGATCATGAGAAAGATTGGTTTATAATTCTCTTTCCTTGTTGCATCTTTGTGTGGTTTGGGTATAAAGAAACTGTACCCTCATGAAAGAGTTTGGTAGTTTTCCTGCTGTTTCAGTTGTGCATAACAGTTTGAGGAGTATTTGTATTAGCTCTTCTTTGAAATTCTGACAGAATTCTCTGCTAAAACCATCTGGTCCTGTGTTTTGATTTTGTGTGTGTTTGGGGGGGTTGGTACACCTTTAAAGACAGTTTCTATTTCCTTAGGGGTTATAGTTCTATTTAAATTGTTTATCTAGCCTTGATATAATTTTGGTATGTGGTATCTGTCCAGGAAAATTGTCCATTTCTTTTAGATTTTCCAATTTTGTGGAGTACAGGTTTTTGAAGTGTGACCTGATGGTTCCCTGGGTTTCCTCCTTGTGTTGTTATATCTCTCTTCATTTCTTTTTTTGTTAATGTGGATGCTTTCTCTCTTTGCCTTTTGGTTGGTTTGGATAAGGGCTTGTGCATCTTGTTGATTTTTTCCAAGAACTAACTGTCTCATTGATTCTTCATATTGCTCTCATTGTTTCTATTTTATTGATTTCAGCCCTCAATTTGATTATTTCCTGGCATCTATTTCTCCTGGGTGAGTTTGCTTCTTTTTGTTCTAGAGCTTTCAGTTGTGCTGTTAAGTCACTAGTGTGAGATTTCTCCAACTTTTTTAAGTGAGCATTTAGTGTTATAAATTTTCCTCTTAGCACTGCTTTTGCAGTGTCCCATAAGTTTGGGTATGTTGTATTTTCACTTTTGTTGAATTCTATTAAGTCTGCAATTTCTTTCTTTATTTCTTCCTTGACCCACAAGTGATTCAGTAGAGCATTATTCAGTTTCCATGAGATTGTAGACTTTCTATAATTTTTGTTGTTGAAATCTAATGTTAAGCCATGATGGTCTGATAAAATACAGGAGGTAGTTCCATTATTTTTCTGTATCTGATGAGATTTGATTTCTGATCAAGAATGTGGTCAATTTTAGAGAATGTTCCATGGAGTGCTAAGAAGAAGGTATAATCTTTTGTGGTAGGGTACAATGTTCTAGAGATTAAATCAATTTGAGTCATAATATCTATTAGATCCCTTATATCTGTTAAGTTTCTGTCTGGCAGACCTGTCCATTGGTAAGAGGGGGGTTGTTAAAGTCTCCTACTACTAGTGTATGGGGTTTGATATGCAATTTAATCTTTGGAAATGTTTCTTTTATAAATGTGAGTGCCCTTGTATTTGAGGCATAAATGTTCAGAATTAAGACTTCATCTTGATAGATTTTTTTTCTGTGATAAATATATAATGTCCTTTTTGATCTCTTTTGATTGATTTTAGTTTGAAGTCTATTTTGTTTGATATTAAGATAGCTACACCAGCTTGCTTCTTATGTTCATTTGATTGGAAAGTCTTTTCATAGCCTTTTACTCTGAAGTATGTCTATCTTTGAAGTTGGTGTGTTTCTTGTACACAGTAGAAGGATGGATCCTGTTTTTATATCCATTCTGTTAGCCTGTATCTTTTTTCAGACAAATTGAGTCCATTGACATTAAGGAATACTAATGATCAGTGATTGTTAATTCCTGTTATCTTTCTGTGGTAGTAAGTGTGTATTTCCCTTTTTTGAGATTTGCTGCTGTGGGGTTATCTGTTGCCTGTGTTTTTGTGGGTGTGTCTAACTTCCTTATGTTGGATTTCTCCTTCTAGTACTTTGTGTATGGCTGTATTTGTGGATAGGCATTATTTAAATCTGGTTTTGTCTTGGAATGTCTTGTGCACTCTGTCTATGTTGATTGAAAATTTTGCTGAGTATAGTAATCTGGAATCACATCCATGGTCTCTTAGTATCTTCATTATGTCTGTCTAGGACCTTCTGGCTTTCAGATCTTCCATTGAGAAGTCAGGTGTAATTCTGATGGATTTGCCTTTATAAATCACTTGACCTTTTTCTTTTGCTGCTCTTAATAATCTATCTTTATTCTGTATGTTTTGTGGTTTGATTATTATATGGTGAGGGGATTTTTTGGGGGGAGTCTAGTCTATTTGGTGTTCTATAAGCTTCTTGTACCTTCATAGGTATTTCCTTCTTTAAGTTGGGAAAGTTTTCTTCTTTAATTTTGTTGACTATATTTTCTGTGCCTTTGTATTGGTATTCTTTTTCTTCTTTCCCAATTATTCTTTGTAGCATGAATCTTAAAGAGTCTTATTAATAAAACCAAAGCTGAGGCCAGTTATTGGGGTGAATGCTGGAAGATCAGAGACACAGAATAAGCCACAGTTTCCTTACCTTGCCAGTTCCTCAGCTGGTCTGTTTTCTCAGATTGCAAGCTCCTGAAACCCCAAAATTTTCTTTTCAGGATCCCCTAAAGATGGAATTAATTTTAAGAAAACAATGCCCACAGTCCCAAGAGGTGGGATGGGAGGTTGTTGGTCGTTTAATGAGTTTTGGCTATTGTCATTGTTTATGATGGTTGGTTACAAATTGTTGTTAATGGTCAGGAAAAGAGCTGAACATGGAGATTGGATTCAGAGGTTTTGTTTTAAAAAAAAAAAAGAAAAAGAAAAGAAAAAAGAGAATGTAGGTATGAGGTAGATCACTGAATCTACCCTGAGAAAAAAGATAAAGAAATAATAGGATAAATGGGTAGATCATTGAATCTACACTAAAAAGAAAAAGGGAAAGATATAAAAATAACAAAAGGTAGATTATTGAAACTTATATGAAAAGAAAAAAGAGAGAATATGAATATGATAAAAAAGATCAATTTTTGAATCTACTTTAAAAAGGAACTACTTGTTTTAAATAGGATAAGTAATGAAAATTTTTTTGTCTGAGTTTATCAAATGTTACTGGACTGGACATTGTTATATATAACGGAGTTTTTCACCTGAATCTGTCAAATGTTAATAGACTAGACATCATTAATGTAATCTTGACTGTATATATTGTATATACTTATTGGATATGATTTTTCTTGTATTAGTTATAATCTTTTTTTAATTTTAGACAAAAACAGGGGAAATGTGGTGGTATTGTGTTCCCCACAATATTGTGCACCCTAATAAATTTATCTGGGGTCAGAGAACAGACAGCCACTAGAACAGAGCCAGAAATGGTGGCTAGAAAGTGGGTCAGAGCAAGCCACAGCAATTCTTAGGTTAGGCCTTTCCATGGTGTCCCAGATTTCCTGGATGTTTTGTGTTATGGCCTTTTTGGCTTTAGTGATTTCTTTGACTGACAAATATATTTCCTCTATTGTATCTTCCACACCAGAGATTCTCTCTTCCATCTCTTCTATTTTGTTTGTTATGCCTGCATCTGTAGTTCCTGTTCATTTACTCAGAGTTTCTATTTCCATCATTCCCTCAGCTTATGTCTTCTTTGTTGTTTGTATTTCAATTTTCAGGTCTTGGGCTGTTTCCTTCACTTGTTTAATTGCTTTATCTTGGGTTTTTTGGGTTTCTTTAAGGGATTTGTTGATTTCTTCCATTTTTTTGTTTGTCTTTTCCTCAATTTCTTTAATGAAAATTTTCATTTCCTCTTTAAAGAACTCTATCATCTTCATAAAGTTATTTTTATGTTCACTTTCTTCTGTTTCTTCTACATTGTCATATTCAGGTCTTGCTGTTATAGAACCACTATGTTCTGCTGATGCCATATTGCTCTTTATTTTGTTGTATGTATTTTTACACTGGCATCTACCCATTTCTTCCTTTAATAGGTGCAAGATATCTGTGTCTGAGGGAGAAGCTCTTGGTTCACTTTATGCTGACTGTGTCTGTGTCTCAGGGGGCCACTCTTGGTCCTGTCAGAGCTCTTAGTCCAATTGGAGTTCTTGGTCCAGTCAGGGAATTGTTGAATTCTGTGTCTCAGGGAGCTGCTCTTGATCCTATAAGAGCTCTTGGTACTCTTGCTCTAATCATACCTGATGGATTCTGTGTCTCAGTAAGCCACTGAGGTCACAGGGGTACAGGTGGGTTTGGGGCACAGAGTGGGTCTTGTGGATTGCAGGGTCTGGTCTTATGGGGGGCATTGGTAGTAATGCCTGCCCACAAGAGTCTTCCCTACTGGCCTGCACCTGAGGTAGCAATGGGTGGGGGAATGTGCCATGAATTTTGCCTCCAGGGCTTGAGTTCTAGAGATAGGACTTTCAGGCTGGGAGAGGAGACACTCACTTCTTGGTCCAATCAGAGCTGGTGGAATCTGTCTCTGGTTGTCTTCTAAGTATCTTCTAAGTTGTCTTCTAAGGTGTGTTTCATTGGGCTAAAACCATGACCTAGGAAAAAAGTGTTCATGCCTTCTAATTCAAAGCCATAGCCTCTTACTATGACATCAAGATGTCACTCTGTTCCAGCTGTTTTACAGATGCCTACATGTTCCTGGTAGAAACTAATATCAGTCTCTAGAGCCCCTCTTTGACCCCATCCCTCTTGAAGCCTGTATTTTACAGGTCCACTCCTCCTGCCAGATGTGTGCCAAGGCCAACTAACAGGGTTCCTTCCACATGCCTACTTATAAAAAGCTCTATTACCTTTTAACTCTTGTTGATACCTTTACAAGATGAATAGAGGCACTCCCCATCTCAAAGGAAACAGCAGATTTGATTACTCAGGGACTCCTAGAATATATCATCCCTCAATTTGGTGCACTATCCTCACAAGCACCTGGGACGTCAGTACTGGTACCACCTATCCAGGCTCAAGTGAGCACCTATCCAGAATGGTCTGTCCAGCAATTGGCACCCTCTACCCTCCAGTTTTGAAAAATGTCCCAATGAAGGACATATCTGCTCTTATTTCTTGCTCATTCACCTTGTCATTCACCCTTACCTCTTCTGTTCAACCAGGACATATCTCCATTCCATTCTTTCTGGGAGTCTTCACTCTTGCCATGGCTAGCCCTGTTCATAGGGCCAATGTTAATATTTTTTCTCCTAGCAATTTGCCTCCTCCACTTCCTTAAGGAATAGATGCCCGAGGCCTCCAGGATGGCAGTTAACCAAGTGCTTCCTCACTCATATCTCCTGAAGAGTCTGAGCCCACCAACTCCTGACTCCCACTTTCCACATTGTCTCATGCCAAAAGGAAGTAGTCAGACTTGAACCAGCTCCCATATATCCAAGACGATTGTGATGTTCAGTTGGAACCTCTACCTCAATCCTACTCCTCCCTCTCCAAATCCTTCCCCCTCAAAAAGACCACCAAAATACAGGCTCCTCCACCAAAGCTCAAGACCATGCCTGAGTAGTATTTAAGCCCCTGAGCCTAGACCTGCTATGTGATTTCTCTCTTGCTCCCTTTTCTGAGAGTTACTTGGGAGTGCTTTGCTCAGATTAAACCTGGTCCTTTACTTTTTAATTCAGCTTCATTTAGTTTACTGCACTGGCAGAGAAACACATAATTGGAGATACAAATTACCTATTACTGCAATGTCTGCTGATGGATGCCATGCTTTCCAGTCATGGTGGACTCTTACTCCTCTAGAACTATAAGCCAAGCAAACTCTTTTTTCCAACAAGTCATTTTTAGTCATGGTATTTTATCACAGCCACAGAAAAGTAACTAATATGAAGGACAAAAAAGGACTAAATAAAAATAGGAAATAGTCAGAATAGACATGAATTCAGAGTCCAAACATAAACAGTCCCTGTTTAACACTGAATTTCCCCCAAAATTTAGTCTTTATATCTATAAAAGAAAGATACCAATATTGTCTCTTTTGGTGATAAGTAAGGCTATGTAAGGTCATCAATTAAAGTGATAGTATTCAGGTGCAAGGCACCCCAATATATATATTACTAAATATATATACTAAAATAAAGACTCATTGTAATTACTTTTAGAGTCTTAAAACATGAAGTTTGTCTTCAGATAAAATAACCAGCTCTATTTCCCTGCAGAACAGGATGCACCCCACCTCTATCCCTATATGTCCAAGCATACTGTTCTCACTACCTTTCTTGTGCTTTTATGACCTTCACTTCTCCTTAGTAAAGGTCCTCCTAGCCCACAAAGCTCTGGTGGTGATTCTAGTCATTAGCATAACAAAAGAAGCATCTCCCCATGGCTTGTTCAGCCCTAGGCTAAATCTACTTCCTCAATGAGCATCTTCATTTAAAATTAGAATGTGTATTCATTATGGGTCTTCTAAATTGTCCAGGCTGATCTAAAACTCCTAAGATCAAGCAACATTGATGCCTCAACCTCCTAAGTAGCTTACACATATGCATGCACCACCATGTCCAGGTTATACATTCTCTCTAACAGCAACAAATTTTGTAATTTGGACAGCCATAATTCAGCCAATGAGATGATATTTAATTCTACTTGGAAACACTTCTAAAAACCTCAGTGCTTTCTTAATGAAAGGAAACACTTGATTAGTAAACATATTTGACTTGCTATTTACTTTTGCCCTTTCTTTCTACCTAGAAACCAGAGTGATGTGTGGAACTTCAGGAATATTTTATAGCAAAAGCATAAAACACATAAATAGGTAAGAGCAGGGAAGGAGACACAAAAGAGAATAGGGCCCTGAGTCTACACCAAACCCAGATTGTCTTCCTCTAGATGTTCAGAGAAAGGAAAAAAAAATAGCCATTGTTTGTTGTGGAATATTTGTTTAATTATGCAAAGATGTGTTACATTAATTATGTTGCATTTGTTTAATTCTGTGAAGCTATGTTACTTTGCCTGCCTAAAACACCTGATTGGTCTAATAAAGAGCTGAACAGCCAAAAGCTTGGCAGGAGAGGGATAGGCAGGGCTTCCAGGCAGAGAGAATAAATAGAAGGAGAAAAAGAGAAAATTGAGAAGTGCTGTGGGATGTTCTGTATGTCAAATATGTTGCTCTGATTGGTTGAAATAAATAAAGTGCTAATTGGCCAGTATCCAGGCAGGAAGGATAGGGTAGGCAGGACAAGGAGGAGGAGAATAGTGGGAAGTGGAAGGCTAGGTGGAGAGATACTGCCAGCCGCCGCCATGACAAGGAAGATGTAAGGTACTGGTAAGCCACGAGCCACATGGCAAAGTATAGATTAATAGAAATGGGCTAAATATAAGAGTAAGAGCTAGACAATGGTAGGCCTGAGCTAATGGCCAAGCAGTTTAAATAATATAAGTGTCTATGAGATTATTTTATTCATGGGTTGAGGGACCACAGGGGCTTAGTGGCACCTGGAGAGAAGCTCTCCAACTACAGAGAAGTGAGAAAAAGATAAGGCTAAGAGGACACCAGAAGCCAGACACCCAGCTACAAGACAAGCCATGAAGTAAGAAGGAAAAAAAGAAATATACAATCAAGAAAGATAAAAGCCTAGAGGCAAAAGGTAAATGGGATAATTTAAGTTAAGAACAGCTGGCTAGAAATAAGCTGAGCTAAGGCCTGGCATTCATAAGTAAGAATATTATTTGGGAGCAGGGTATCAGGCCCCCAAAAGAGTAAAATAAAATAAAAAAAACTATATTTTGGCATACCAATGTGAGGCTGAAATTTCTATAGGGCCTAAACTTCAGAAAGAAAGAAGGAAAGAAAGAAAGAAAGAAAGAAAGAAAGAAAGAAAGAAAGAAAGAAAGAAAGAAAGAAAGAAAGAAAGAAACAAAAGCAAAATGGACATGGCTCCTCTAAGAGTTTCTGCTCTATAGCAAGTATTTGAGCAGTTGGCACCTTAAGTAGAAATAAAACAAACCTTGGTAGAAAGCCACCTGCAGCAGCACAAGCATCAGCATTCTAGAGCTCGGGTGGGGGTGTTGAATGCAGTTCCTAGTCAAACACACCTCTGACCAGGCCAGCAAGCTTCAGGCTTAGTTTTCACACACCCAAGAAGGGGGCAGAGCCAGCTGATAGAGTCCTGTGGAGGATACAGCTATAGCTTAGCAGTTTAAAGTTTGCTCACATGGTCAAAAAAGGCTAAAAGATATTCAGTAAAAGATGTACAGATTAAAGCAAGACAAAACAAACTCTAAACAGGTTCTGGTGTGTTTAAAAATGTGCATAGGCTTAAGAAAGAAAAGAGAAAGAGTATAGAGAGTCATAGAAAGAAGGAAATAGTTTAAAATTAATAAAGTAAAGTCTTTAAAGAAAAAGTATTATAAAAGAAAAAGCTGCTTAAGATGGGAAGTACACAGGGAGTTTGGATCCTGTTTGTATTGTGTTGACCTTGAATTTTTTTAATTGACGATAAGTGAATGACAGCTGTTAAGAGATGTGAGATTGAAAAAGAAACTGTTGAAGTACACCAGCCTAGATATTTTAAGAATACATTAATTTTAAAATGGAACTAAAAAAAAATGAATTGTTTTGGAGAAGAGGTTTTGCTTTTATTTCCATAGGAAATGAGAGGCTGTGGATTCATTCCAGGCTGATATGGATCAGGTTTGATCTGGGAAGACTTCCTGAATCTTGACAGGTGATATATGTCAACAAAGGTTATAGCTGATCTTCCTAGGACTTGGTTATTATCTCAATTTTCACAGGAACCCCGAAAGATGCCTTTGCCCACAGATAACAGGAAGCAGTCCAGGGAGTGGCATTCACATTTCCAAGAGTTGGGGTATGGGTGGGGTTTCATTATTTGATGGGTTATGGATGTATGTTATCATTTAGGAGAATATAAGAATGTAGGATAAAAAGACAACTATTAATCTTAGATATTTTCTATTAGCATGGATTTTGGTATATTGATACAAATTTAAAGTTATATTTGTTATAACAAATGTATGTTTCTTCTCTTATTTGGGGTATTGTGCTTATGAAATTCATTTAAAAAGGCAGTGTGTAATTAAAAATAAGTTTAGTAGTTAATCTATAATAATCAAACTTGTGGTCATATTAGGTATGTTTTCAAGGTTAAACAGGTATATTTTAGACAGATAGATGAATTTCAAACACTTCAAAGATCTAAAGAATATGGCCTTTAAAATGTTTAATAATCTAAGGTTTTTCATGACAATGAGATACACCTGCTCCTGTCGGCCCCAATTTCCTTCATAAAATGATGGTGAACATCAAAGAAACTCCATATGGAGAGTTCTTTTAATGTGTCCAAGGGCTGCAGAAAAGAAAAAGGCTGTTGAACTTTGCCAAGACAAGGCAGGCTAGTCTTTCAAGATTCCTACTTCGCAAAAGAGTCTGCTAGATATTATACAGGACACAGTGGAAAGTGACTGATGAACTTTGTCAATACAAGGCAGGACAGTCCTTTAAATTTCCTGCTTCACTGAAAAGTCTACCAGATATGCTAGGCCTATAGGCCAAAGATGGATACCCCAACATTGCAGAGGAAATTAGGGTGACTGTTTGGGCAGGCAGGTGTCTCTGCCATTTCTAGAGTTTTGGAGGTTGCTTGCAATGCACTTCCTGCTTACTCGGGTAATATTATATTCTTCTAGGGTCCATGATGGAGTTTTAGACTAGATAGTTATAGTTTCAGTTTTTCTTAGTTATTATTAGTAAATTATTCAATAAGATAAGATAGATAATGGAGTATTTTCTCTGAATTTGCTAAATACAAATGAACTGAATATTGTAAATGATGTAATTTTTATTTGATAACTGTTTTGTTGTATATAGTTTTACTATGTTAAAGTTAAAACCTTTCATTTTTATTTAGACAAAGGGGGAAAAGCGTTGTGGAATATTAGTTTAAGTTGTGTTACATTTGTTTCTGCTGTGGAATATTTGTTTAATGATGCAAAGATGTGTTGCATTCTCTATACTGCATTTGTTTAACTCTGTGAAGCTGTGTTACTGGGCCTGCCTAAAACACATGATTAATTTAATAAAGACCTGAAAGGCCAATAGCTAGGCAGGAGAGGGATAGGCAAAGGCTTCCAGGCAGAGAGAATAAATAGATGGAAAAAAAAGAGAAGAGGAAGGAGCAAGAAAAAAAGAAGGATAGGAGGACACCAGGGGCAAGATACCTGGCTACATAACCATCATGGAGTAAGAAGGAAAGAAAGGAATATAGAATTGAGAAAAGTAAAACCTCAGAGGGAAAAGGTAGATGAGATCATTCAAGTTAAGAAAAGTTGTCTAGAAATAAGCCAAGTTAAGGCCAAGCATTCATAAGTAAGGATAAGTCTCTGTGTATTTATTTGGGAGCTGAGTGGCAGGGCCCCTAAAGAATAAAGATTAAAAAAACTAACCAACTACAGTTGTTGTAGCATAAGTAATTGAACTTTTATTACTTCAAATAATTTAAAATTACTGGAAAATACCTTATTAACCAGACCTTAAAATCATTCAAATTTCTAAGAGTCTAATTATGTCAAGTACTCAATTTTGAAATTGCACAATCTACATTTAATACTGACTTTTCTGGGTTCTCAATTACCATGGCAAGAGATCAGCAATCTTTCCAATGTGTTTTCTGTGATGTGAATATTCTTCCAGGGGCCTCCTGTAAATTTAGTTACTGTTGTAACTTGTACTGAAGTCTGCCCCACAAAGGCCCAACTTGAAATCAGTTGTCTCACTTCACCCATACTTGACCCTCACCCTCAAGCAGAAAGACCACACACTTTGTGTGATATTGTGCCACATCAGCAATAGATGTGAGTAAAGATCCTGAATATTCTAGGGAGGCAAAGGTAAAGCAGGCCACACTAAAGAATGCTCAGAGTGCTGGAACCACAGTACTTGCTAATGAACTTCTGAGCTGCAAGGAGTTACAGCCCACAATCCAAATCTGAAATTGTGTCACACAATACCTCTATGTCTACATACATATATAAAAGGCTTTGAACATTTCTGAATACATAGTTGGTACATGTATATCTGTTAGCAAGTGATTAAAATTACCCTAAACACATTTACCCATATTTTCCCTCAGAAAAACAGGCTACATAAACAGAAGTCATGAATGAGAAGTGCTGTGGATATAGCTCTGTGTAAATAAAGTTCTGATTGGCCAGTGGCCAGGCAGGAAGTATAGGTGGGACAAGAGAGAAAAGAATTCTAGGAAGTAGAGGCTGGGGAGAGACACCGCCAGCTGCAGCCATGAAAAGCAACATGTAAAGACACCGGTAAGCCACAAGCCATGTGGCAAAGTATAGACTAATAGAAATGGGTTAATTTAAGATAAAAGAAGTAGATAAGAAGAAGCCTGCCACGGCCATACAGTTTCTAAACCATGTAAGTTTCTGTGTGCTTTCTCTGAGCGACTGTGGGACTGGCGGGTAAGAGAGATTTGTCCTGACTGGGCCAGGCAGAAAATTCTAAATACAGAGAACTTTCATAAAAACCTCTTAATTCAAATTTGTGGCTCCTAGCTACCTTAAGAGCTTTCAGTATTATGGGAGTCTCTATGACCTTCACAGGCCTCAAAGAGATGAGCTGCAGGAGACAAGAAGGCAGTCCAGCTCAACACAACTCACTAGCTAGTGTTAGTTCAAACTTTAGGAGACTGACCTTAAGTGGTTTATTTTAGGCATATTTAAGCACAACGCAATTTGGTGAAAATTGTGCTGATGACTAACTCAATCCCATATTCACAACAAAGCATACATAAATCTCTTTGAGGAACAAAGTCAGCCAAATACAGCCTGATATGGCTACGTCAAATTATTTATAAAGTCCATATAGATAGGTTCCATAGACTGACTGAGAAGAATAAATTACAGTAAGGGTCTGGAGGAGGGCCTGGTGGTAGAAAATACATCTACTCCAACCTTCTGGATGGAAATCAGGGCTTGCATTCCTTCCCTGAAGAAGCAACTCTGAGTGTTAACATTCCAGGTTCCCCTAGTGTATGTCTTTGAACACAAAGACCTCTGTGCCCCCTACAAAGTATTGGCCTTATACTTGGCCTCCTTATATGGCATTGTAAAGACCAACACAGAATGCCTACAATTGGGATGAGAACTGGGAGAATAACCGGAAAGACCAATAGATTAAAAGCTAAATCTTGCCAGTCCTGCTCTAAAACAAAACAAAAACAAAAACCTGTTAAAATAAAATGATAACATGTCTCCCTCCTCTTTTCTCCCTCCAAACCCTCACATTTACCACTCCTTGCTCTTTTTCAAATTTATAGCCTTCTTATTCACTGTTACTGAATGAAAATATCTATACAGATATATCCCTAAACACAATCTGTTCAGTATATATAGTGTCTCTTGCAGATACATTTTCAGTACAGATCATTTGATGTTCTTTGTAGATTGGAAATGTTCAGAAAATGTGAGGAACCATATATCTGACACGTTTGTCTCTGAGTTGCCATATCCCTGTGATGATGGTCTCTCATCACATCCCCATGATGAAAGTAAAGTCTATACCTAGGATTTATGTCTAAAAGCCTTCAAAATAAGAGTCTTTAGAGAGCCAGCACCCTACCACCATGGATGGCTTCAGGACACGGATGGCGTTATCAGGATATCACCTGAGTGTCTGGCTTGTGTTTTGTGCTGTCAGCTAGCACTACTTGGACAGTCTAACTTTTTATAAGGGAATCAGTTTGTTCATACTTAATCAATTGGAGCTGGAAAGTTCCTAATTGCTCCTCTCAGGGTTACTGTGGACTGCATTAGGAAATAGGAAAGCTGGGACATGGAAGAGTGGTATGCATGTAGCTAGTTTGAGGCTGTCTCAAAATGTGGATATCTTAGCTCCCATAGCAACCACACTCACCCCACAGAGTGCTTAAAGAGAATCAAACTGGAAACCATCCTCTGAGACTGTCAAAAAGGTCACAGGTCAGCCAAGATTCAAAAGAATGAGGCCCTGAGTTAACCTACACATCTTCCTTTTTTATTTTATTTTTTAATAGAATACTATTGTGTTTTTTAATTAATTTATCCTCTCAAATATTACATCCTAACCTTAGTTTCTCTGTCCTCCCCTCCTCCAAGTTCCCCCCACCTCCTACCTCCCCATCCATTCCTCCTCCATTTTCCTTCAGAAAAGGGCAAACCTCTGAGGGATATTAACTAAACATGGCACATCAAGTTGCAATAAGATTAGGCACCTCCTTTCATATTAAGACTGGATGAGGCAGCCCAGTAGGAGAACAAGTAACCCAAAAGCTGGCAAAGAAGTCAGAAAAGGCCCCACTTCCACTATTAGGAGTACCACAAAAACACTGAGCTACACAACTATAAGATACAGGTAGAGGGCCTAGCTTAGACCCATGTGGGTTCCATGGTTGTCAGCTCAGTCTCAGAGAGTTCCTGTGAGTCCAGGTTTGTTGATTCTGTGGATTTTTTTGTGATATCCTTGGACCCTCTGAATCCTACAAGGATTCCTCCCCTTCTTCTGAAGGATTTACCCAGTTCTGCTGCATCCAGTTTCATCAGTTGCTGGAAGAAGCCTCTCTGATGGTGATTATGCCAAGCTCCTGTCTATGAGTATTGCAGAATATCATTTCTTTTTCTTTTTTCTCACCAGGCATGTTTGCTTCTACCCTACATCTCCAAGCCATTGCAATGTCAGGGGTGAACTCTCCCATGGCATGGGTCTCAAGCTGGACCGGTCCCTGGTGGGCCACCCCCACAGTCTCTGTCCTACTTTTATTCTAACACATCGTACAGGCAGGACAGTTATAGGTTGAAGGTTTGTGGTTGGGTTGATGTTCTGATCCCTCCACTGGAAGGACTGCCTGGTTACAGAGATAGCCAGTTCAGGCTCCTTATCCCCTATTATGAAGAGTCTTAGTTAGGATCACCCACATAGATTCCTGGTAGTTTGCATTGAAATAAATGTTGCCTCCCAGTTCCAGTTGTCTTTCCCAGTACTCTCTTCCTCTCTGCTCCTACTCGATCCTTCTTGTTCCTGTTCCCACTGGCCCCCAGTCTACCTGCAATAGCTATTCTATTTCCCCTTCTCATGGAGATTCAGCTATTTCCCCTGGAGACATTCTGGTTACTTAGCCTCTCTGGGTCTAAGTAACCTGTAGCATGGTTATCCCTTTACAGTTAATGTCCACTTATAAATGAGTATATACTACTTTTATTTTTCTAGGTCTAGATTGCCTCTCTTGAGATGATACAAGGGCACCCATATTTATAAAAGAAAGATTACTAGAGACAGAGCCTGCCAGTGCCTATTGGACTAAGAGGTAAGTCTTTTTCCTCATAGCTGAACACCCCAGCCTCTAGGATTTGGGCCTAGGGTCACTATATCACCCATTGCAGTCCCAGTTTCAGGCCAGAAGGCAGGTCTCCTGCAGTCAGGTCAGACTATCAGACCCTATAATCCACAAGTCCCACCTCCCCCAAAACCCACCCACCCCCTGAGACTGCAACTGCTCCCTGAGACAGAGCCTGCCAGTGCCTATTGGACTAAGAGGTGAGTCTTTGTCCTCCTAGCTGAATGCCCCAGCCTCAAGACTTGGGGCCCAGGGGCACAACCCTGCGCCCTTACACCACCACCCATTGCAGTCCCAGTTTCAGAGCAGTAGGCAGATCTCCTGCAGACAGGTCAGACTACCACCATCCCTCACCAGACCCTGTAACACACAAGCTCCACTGCTCCCAAACCCACCAACCCTCCAAGACTGCAGCTGCTCACTGAGACAGAACATGCCAGTGCTGATTGGACTAAGAGCTGCTCCCTGAGAAACAGAGTCCATCAGCACCAATTAAACCAAGAGCTCACATTGGATCAAGAGTATCAATTAGACCAAGAGAGGCTCCCTCAGACACAGACACCACTTGAACTGAGTGGAGAAAGAGATGGGTAGATGCCAGGGCAAAACTATAGAGACCAATACGGCTCCATCAGAGCTTAGTGGTCTACATCTCCAAGACCTGAAAATGCCAATGAAAAAGAAACAGAAGAAATTGACCTTAAAGATAACTTTAAGAAGATGATAGAGGTCTTTAAAGAGGAAATGAAATTTTCCCTTTAAGAAATCAAGGAAGCCAGGTGGCAGTGGTACATGCCTTTAATCCCAGCAATCAGGAGACATTTCCAGGTGGATCTCTGTGAGTTCAAGGCCAGCCCCTTCTACAGAGCAAGATCTAGGACAGGCACCAAAACTACACAGAGAAACACTGTCTTGGAAAAAAAAAGAAATTGAGGAAAAGACAAACAAAAAATTGGAAGAAATCAATAAATCCCTTAAAGAAAGTAAAAGAAAATAACTATGAAAAAACAATTAAACAGATGAAAGAAACAGTTCAAGACTTAAAAACTGAAATCAAGACAATACAGAAAACACAAACTGGGGGAATGCTGAAAATGGAAAATCTGAGTAAATAAACAGAATTACAGATGCAAGCATAAACAACAGAATGCAATAGATGGAATAGAGAAACTCTGGCATTGAAGAAATGATAGAGAAAATAGATTCATCTGCTGTGGATATCGCTCTGTGTAAATAAAGTTCTGATTGGCCAGTGGCCAGGCAGGAAGTATAGGCGGGACAAGAGAAAAGAGAATTCTGGGAAGTAGAAGGCTTGAGGGAGACACTGCCAGCTGCCGCCATGAGAAGCAACATGTAAAGACACTGGTAAGCCACAAGCCATGTGGCAAAGTATAGACTAACAGAAATGGGTTAATTTAAGATAGAAAAAGTAGATAACAAGCAGCCTGCCATGGCCATATTGTTTATAAGTAATATAAGTTTCTGTGTGCTTTCTTGGTTGGGTCTGAGCGACTATGGGACTGGCGGGTAAGAGAGATTTGTCCTGACTGGGCCAGGCAGGAAAACTCTAATTACATTCATCAGTCAAAGAAAACACCAAAGCCAACAAAGTCATAACACAAAATGTTCAGGAAATTAGGGACACCATGAAAAGACCAAACCTAAGAATAATAGGGATAGAAGAAGGAGAAGAATACCAACTCAAAGGCACAGAAAATATATACAACAAAATCATAGAAAACATTTTACCAACCTGAAGACAGAAATAGCTACAAAGATACAAGAAGCTTAAAGAACATCAAATAGACTGGATCCAAAAAGAAAAGTCCCCTTGCCACATAATATCCAAAGCACTAAACAGAAAGAATAAAAAAAAAATATTGAGAGCTGAAAAAGAAAAAGACCAAGTAATATATAAGGGCAGACCCATAAGAATAACAAATTACTTCTCAATTGATACTCTAAAAGCCAGAAGATCCTGGACAGACATTATGCAGACTCTAAGAGACCATGGATGGAAACATAGACTATCATACCCACCAAAACTCTCAATCACAATATATGGAGTAAACAAAATATTCCATGATAAAACCAGACTTGAACAATACCTATCAACAAATCCAGCCCTACAGAAAGCACTAAAAGGAGAAATCCAGCCTAAGGAATTTAGATACACCCTTGAAAACACAGAGAATAGGTAATCCCAAATAAAGGAATACCAAAGAAGAAAACACGCAACACTACCACCAAGAAAATAATGGGAATTAGCAATCACTGGTCATTAATATTCATTAATATCAATGGTCTCAATTAACCTATAAAAAGACACAGGCTAACAGAATGGATACAAAAACAGGATCCAGCCAGGCGGTGGTGGGGCACGCCTTTAATCCCAGCACTCAGGAGGCAGAGGCAGGTGGATCCTTGTGAGTTTGAGGCCAGCCTGGGCTACCAAGTGAGTTCCAAGAAAGGTGCAAAGCTACACAGAGAAACCCTGTCTCAGAAAACAACAACAACAACAACAACAACAGGATCCATCCTTTGCAGCATACAAGAAACACACGTCAACTTCAAAGACAGACACTAACTCAGAATAAAAGGCTGAGAAAAGACTTTCCAATCAATTGGACATAAAAAACAATACTAATACCTAATAAAATAGACTCCAAACTGCAATCAATGGAAAGAGATCAGGAAGGACATTACATAGTTATCACAGGGAAAATTCATCAAGATGAAATCTCAATTCTGAACATTTATGCCCAAAATACAGAGGCACCCATGTTTGTAAAAGAAACATTACTAAAGCTTGAATTGAACATCAAACTCCATACACTAGTAGTGGGACACTTCAACACCCCACTCTCACCAATGGACAGGTCTGCCAGATAGAAACTTAACAGAAAAATAAGGGATCTAGCAGACATTAGTACTCAAGTGGACTTAATAGATATCTACAGAACATTCCACCCTAACACTAAGAATATACTACCTTCTCAGCACCACGTGGAACCTTCTCTAAAATTGACCACATGATTGATCACAAAGCAAATCTTAACAGATGCAAAAAAATTGGAATAACCTCCTGTATCTTATTGGACCACCATGGCTTAAAGTTAGATTTTAACAACAACAAAAATTACAGAGAACCTACAATCTCATAGAAACTGAATAATGCCCAACTGAATCACCAATGGGTCAAGGAAGAAATAAAGAAAGAAATAAAAGATTTATTAAAATTCAATGAAAATGAATGTACAACATACACAAACTTATGGGACACTATGAAAGCAGTGCTAAGAGGAAAATTCATAGCACTGAATGCCCACATAAAGAAGATGAAGAAATCTCACACTAGTGACTTAACAACACACCTGAAAGCTCTAGAAGCAAATATATCCAGGAGGAAGAGATACCACGAAATAATCAAATTGAGGGCTAAAGTCAATAAAATAGAAACAAAGAGAACAATAAAAAGAATCAATGAGACAAAGAGTTGGATCTTGAAGAAAAATCAATACGATATAAAAGCCTTTATCCAAATTAACCAAAAGGCAGAAAGAGAGCATCAAAATTACCAAAATCAGAAATGAAAAGGAAGATATAACAATAGACAATGATGAAATCCAGAGAATCATCAGGTCATACTTCAAAAAACCTGTAGTCCACAAAATTGAAAAATCTGAAAGAAATGGACAATTTTCTGGATAGGTACCACACATCAAAGTTAAATCAAGACCAGATAAACAATTTAAATAGACCAATAATCCCTAAGGAAATAGAGCCAGGACCAGATGGTTTCAGCTCAGAATTCTATCAGAATTTCAAAGAAGGGCTAACACCAATACTGTTCAAATTTTTCCACACAATAGAAACACAAGGAACATTATCAAACACTTTATATGAGGCTACAGCTACCCTAATACCCAAACCACACAAAGATGCAACAAAGAAAGAGAATTTCAGACCAATCTTCCTCATGAACTTTGATGCAAAAACACTCAATAAAATATTGCCAAACCAAATCCAATAACACATCAAAAAATTATCCACCATGACCATGTAGACTTCATCTTAGAGATGCAAGAATAATTCAACATATGAAAATATGTGAATATAATACACCATACAAACAAACTGAAACAACAACAAAAACACCTGATCATCTCATTAGATGCTGAAAAAGCCTTTGACAAAATCCAACACTCCTTTCCTAATAAAGGTCTTGGAGAGATCAAGAATACAAGGAATATAATAAAGGCAATTTACAACAAGCTGCCAGCCAACATCAAAATAAATGGAGAGATGCTCAAAGCAATTCCTCTAAAATCAGGAACAAGACAAGGCTGTCCACTCTCCCTATATTTATTCAATATAGTACTTAAAGTTCTAGGTAGAGCAATAAAACAATAAAAGGAGATCAAGGGGATACAAATAGGAAAAGAATAAGTCAAACTTTCACTAATTGTAGACAATATTATAGTATTCATAGGTAACTCCAAAAATTCTACCAGAGAACTCCTACAACTGATAAATACCTTCAGTAATGTGGCAAGATACAAAACTAACTAAAAAAAAAAAATTAGTAGCCCTCCTATATACAAATGATAAATGGGATGATAAAGATATCAGACAAACTCCACTACAATAGCCACAAATAATATAAAATACCTTGGAGTAACTGTAGCTGGAAGATTCCCTGTGTCCTAACTGGTCCCGCAGCAGCTCAGATACAAATAAACATACAGAGTCTTATGGTAGTTACAAAATGTATGGCCATGGCCCATGGTTCAAGCCTCTTGCTAGCTAGCACTTATAACTAAACTCAGCCCATTGCTAATAATCTGTATGTCACCATGTGTCCCATGGTTTACCTAGACAGTGGGATGACATCTCCCTCCCCTCTGCCTCTCTTCTTCCTCTCTTTCCCTTCAATTTCCTGCCAAGCTGTAACTTTACTTGCCATAGGCCAAATGGCTTTATTTATCAACCAATCAGAACAACACATATTCACAACATACAGAAAGATAGCAGGTAACTCTCACTAAGCAGATGAAAGACCTGTATGACAAGAACTTTAAGTCTCTGAAGGAAAAAAAACAAAGAAGATATCACAAAATAGAGAGATCTCCCATGCTCATGGATAGGTAGGATTAACATAGTAAAAATGACAATCTTATCAAAAGAAATCTACAGACTCAATGCAATCCCCATCAAAATCCCAACACAATACTTCATAGACTTGAAAAGAACAATATTTAACTTCATATGGAAAAAAAAACAGAATAGTCAAAACAATCCTATACAATAAAGCAACTTCAGGAGGCATTACTATCTCTGACCTCAAGCTCTACTATAGAGCTATAAAACTAAAAACAGCTTCATATTTGCATAAATACTGGCCCGTGGACCAATGGAATTGAATTGAAGATGCTGACATTAATCCACACACCTATGTCCACCTGATTTTTTACAAAGAAGGCAAAACTGTACAATGGATAAAAGAAAGCATCTTCAACAAACAGTGCTGGAATAACTGGATATCAACTGTAAAAGATTGCAAATAGATCCATATCTATCACCATGCACAAAACTCAAGTCCAAGTGGATCAAAGACCTCAACATAAATCCAGTTACACTGAACTTGATAGAAGAGAAAGTAGGAAGTATCCTAGAATGCATTGACACAGGAGACCAACCACTTCCTATGTATAACACCAGTAGCACAGACACTGACAGCAATAATTAACAAATGAGACCTTCTGAAAATGAGAAGCTTTTGTAAGGCAAAGGACATGGTAAATAAGACAAAACGGCAGTCTATAAAATGGGAAAAGATCTTCACCAACTCAACATCTGACAGAGGGCTGACCTCCAAAATGTATAAAGAATTCAAGAAATTAGACTTCAAAATAACAAACAATCCAATTTAAAAATGGGCTACAGAGCTAAATAGAGGGTTCTTAACAGAAGTATCTCAAATGGCCAGAAGACATTTAAGGCATTGCTCAACATTCTTAATCATCAGGGAAATGCAAATCAAAATGACTCTGAGATACCATCTTACACCTGTCAGAATGTCTAAAATCAAAAACACTAATAACAGCTTATGTTGGAGAGGATGTGGAGCAAATGGAACACTCCTCCACTGTTGGTGGGAGTGCAAACTTGTACAGCCACTTTGGAAATCAGTATGGCAGTTTCTCAGAAAATTGGGAATCAATCTACCTCAAGACCCAGCTATACTACTCTTGGGCGTATACCCATGGAATGCTCAATCATACCACAAGGATCCATGCTCAACTATGTTCATAGCAGCATTATTTGTAATGGAAACAACCTAGATGCTCCTCAACTGAAGAATCAATAAAGAAAATGTGGCACATATACACAATGGAATACTACTCAGCAGTAAAAACCAATATGTCGTATTTTGCAGGCTAATGGGTGGAACTGGAAAATATCATCCTGAGTGAGGTAACCCAGACTCAGAAGGACAAACATGGTATGTACCCACTCATAAGTGGATACTAGATGTAAAGCAAAGGATAACCAGACTACAACACATAGCTCCAAAGAAGCTAGCTAACAAAGAGTACCCTAAGAGTGATTCAATGATCATCTTGGTAAGGGGAAATAGTTGAGATCTCCATGAGTAAACTGGGGGTTGGGGGGCAATGGAGGGGAGAGGATGGAGGATGAGAACGTAAAGGGGAATAGGATGGTTGAGCCGGAACAGGGACAGAGTGGGAGAATAAGGAAAGAGATTCCATGATAGAGAGAGATATCATGGGGATAGGGAGAAACAGAGTGCTAGGGAAGATTCCAGGAATCCACAAGGATGACCCTTCCTTAGACTAATGGCAATAATTCAGAGGGTGCCTAAACTAGCCTACTCTAGCAATCAAATTGATCTATACCCTGTCATCATAGAGCCTTCGTCCAGTGACTGATGGAAGCAGATGCAGAGATCCACAGCCTGAGCTCTATGAGTCAAGGAAAGAGAAGAGGGATTCTATGAGCAAGGGGCATCAAGGTCCTGATGCGGAAATCTACAGTGACAACCAAACCAAACTAGTGGGAACTCATGAACTGTGAACCAATAGCTGTGGAGCCTGCATGAGACTGGATTAGGCTCTCTGCAGAGTCAAGACAGTTGTGCAGCTTGACCTGCTTAAGGGACCCCCAGACAGTGGGATCAAGATCCATCCCTGGTGCATGAGCAGGATTTTTGGAACCAAGTGCCTATGTTGGGACACCTCACACAGCCTTGGTGCAGGGGAAGTGGCTTGGACCTACCTCAACTGACTGTACCAGGCTCTGCTGACTCCCCATTGGAAGCCTTGCCTTGGAGCAGGTGGGAATGAGGGGTGGGTTTTGGGGGAAGGCTGGGGAGTGGGAGGAGGGAGAAGAGGTGGTCTGTGGTTGGTATGTAAAATGAATAGAAAAATTATTAATAATAAAAAATGAAAAATAAAAATTTGTTTTTCAAAGTGAAAAAAAACGACATGAAATTTGCAGGAAAATGGATCGAACTAGAAAAAATTATTCTGAGTGAGGTAATCCAGACATAGAAAGACAAACATGGAATGTACTCACTTGTAAGTGTATATTAGATGTTAAGGTAATGATAATCATCCTATAATCCATAGACCCAGAAAGGCTAAGTAACAATGAGGGCTCAAGGGGGACATATGGACCTCCATGGGAAGAA
This sequence comes from Onychomys torridus, assembly GCF_903995425.1. NCBI lineage: Eukaryota > Metazoa > Chordata > Mammalia > Rodentia > Cricetidae > Onychomys > Onychomys torridus. The sequence continues at coordinate 2,332,953 of NC_050450.1, forward strand.
GAAATAAAATAGATTTTGATGAGGGAATGAGACAGGATTAGAAACAAGAAAGATCTTGACATAGGGATGGAGAAGAAGTGTATGGGGAGAGATGACTCGAATTGGAAGGCAGTGTGGAGAGGAGTGGTGGTCATTGTGGAACACTAGTGCAGTAGAAACTCCCAGGATTCTACCAGGGTGACCTTAGTGAGGACTCCTAGTAATGAAGGATTTGGAAACTGAACCAGCCATCCTCTAACTAAAAGGGAAAGCTTCCAGTGGTAGGCCTGGGACACCAACCCAACCACAAATCCATTAACCTCCTATTTCTCCCACCTGCAAGATGTGCAGGGACAATGAAGGCACAGAATTTATGGGAGTGGCCAACCAATTCCTGGGCTAATTTGTCATGAGAGGGAGCCCATGCCCAACACTCCCTGAATAACAAGGAACTGGAGTCTGGATAGCCCAGAGATCTGTGATAGAAAAAAAAATCTAAAATAATTTCTAATGATATTCTTATATACTCACAGATTGGTACCTAACCTAATCATCATCAGAGAAGCTTCCATCCATAGTTGATGGGAGCAGATGCAAAGTCCCACAGGCAAATATTAGGCAAAGAGCCTAAATTAGAGATCTCCATCAGGTCCCTTACCTTGGATCTTAGGGAAGCCCATGGAAGCAAAGAAGTAAAAATTGTCAGAGCCAGAAAGGGATAAGGACAGCAGGAGAACAAAGCCCACAGACATCAACTAAGCAGGGCTCATAGGGGCTGACAGAGACTGAAGCAGCAGTCATGGAGCCTATGTGAGTCTGTACTGGGTATTCTGCATATATGTTGTAATTGTTAACTTGGTGTTTTTGTGGGACTCCTAACATTGGAAGTGGGAGTGTCTCTGACTCTTTTCTGCTCTCTGGACTCTTTTATTCCTACTACCATACCCAGCTTGATATGAGGGTCTGTGCCTAGTCTTAGTATGTCTTGCTATGCCACATTCAGTGGATATCTCAGGGAGTCCTGCTCTATTTTGAAGGAAAAGAGAGGAGGGATGGATCTAGGGGAGAAGGGAGGTATAGGGAAAAGTGGCTGGCTAAAGAAACCCATCCTGACCCAAGAGCCCAGAACTAGGGAAAGATCAAGGAGGAAAGAAAAACAGTTTGTCTCAGTTAGATCAGAGCCATCTCTGCCCCCTGACAACTGACTTGTGAAACCAACAAATCACAGAGCAGAACAGTAGAACCCTGGGCCTCAAATCAACCCCTGGTTGACTCCACCACCAAGATATCTTGTGTAACATGCCCTGCCTAGTCAGTTAGAAAAAAGGCTGCTCTCTTTACCCTAGTAGTGGCTGCTACTCTCCTGGACTCTTCCTTCCCAAATAAATCTCTTTCTCAAAAGAGTTTTGGTTGTGAAGATCTTCATTCACTAGCATAGAGAAGATCCTTGCTGAGATGTCCCCCAATGGACAAAACAAAAGAGAGAGAGAGAGAGAGAGAGAGAGAGAGAGAGAGAGAGAGCGAGCTGAAAGAGCAGAGCAAGGAGGAGCTGATCAGAAGATCTTTGCTGAGATGTCCCTCAGTGGACAAAGCAAGAGAGATCTGAAAAGTAACACTTTTCTCTGAAGCCAGAGGAAATTGGTGCATTTCTGCAGGGGTTTCCCCTTTTGCAGAGTGAAGCAAAAGAAGCAACATCTTAGGCTGGAGAAGCAGAGCTTTGCTAGGAAGCCCCCTTAAGTGGGGCTGAGCAAAGCTCAGCTGTAGCAGCTCTCTAGGAGAGAAACAGGATTGCTATATCCTGTGGGAAGACCATCCCCATCACACTAGGTATACCCTGACTTTCCCTGAACAGTCAGAATACCCCTTCCTGCTGAAGCAGTTCCAGGCCTGACTTTCCCAAGAAATCAGAAAAATTTCCCTTCCAGGGTTGGGCTGCTTCTTTGCAGTTCCAGCCATCAGAGCTGTGCTATAAAGCTCCAGGTGCCCAGGACTCTTTCAGGGCAGAGCTGTTGTTCTGAGCAGCTTGAGGTATTCAGGATACTATGCCCTCCAGGACTGAACTGTCTCCTTGCAGTTCCAGCCATCAGAGTTGTCCTAAGCAGCTCAAGGTATTGCCTAACTCCCCAGGTAGCCAAGACACCTTTCCTCAGAGTTGTTGCAACAAATTTACTTACTTTGTTGGTGCTGAAACCCAGGACCAAACCCACAGAGTTACAACCAATTTACTTACAGGAGGTGGGGTTGGGGAATAGGAACAGTGGAGGGAGGGGAAACTGCTGTCCAGATTTATTGAAAAAATAATTAATTAATTTGTAAAAGGTCTATACCCTCCCCCCAAACAGCACCACCAATTACTGAGCAAGTGTTTACCATGCATGAGCCTATTAGGCCTGTTTTTCACTCAAACTATCATGATCTTAAAGTAAGTGCAATGACCTTAATGTGTTTTCTGCTCAGAATCCAGGGAAGCAACAGGGTAGGAACAATCCACCTACAGAGTGATTGCAATCTAGTGGCTTGTCCAACTGGGGAATTTTGTTTGCTGCCAAAAAGCCTTTTGTGAGAGCATTGGTTCATGTGTAATGTTACTGCCTGAATAACTATGGTTAGGAGTGTTGGCTTATTACAGTTGTAATCCTTATGTCAATAGGATTGTAGCAGGCCATATGTCTATTCAAGTGAGTCAAGAAAGTGCCATGATCTTAAAGTGTTCTTCTTCCTCCTCAGAATCTAGGGAAGCAATGGGATAAAAACTATTCATAATATTTTATAAGCTTGATCCAATTAACAGGTAATTCTTCATTAATAATATGAAGGATGTATTAACACTGCTTATATTACAGAAAGGACAGGGTCTCTTGGTCTTTGATCTAGAGAATATATTATTTAAAAAAAGAGAGCCCCAAAAGTTTAGTAATAAAATGTTTGGAGGAGCCATGACAGATTAAGTCCTAGAAAAAAAAAAAGGCAAAAATTATTCATATCAGTGACAAATGACAGCAAAGTTCCATAGGCAAGTGAAACAGTCAAATTAAGTTTCCATTCTGGAAGAAAGCTGATTTCCATGCTGAACAGGAGAACTATTCCCACCTATTTTTTTAATCAACTGTTGGTCTCCACAGACAAATTAAAAAATTTCTCAATCAAAATCACAATGCAAGCAATAAATAAGATGTTTGAATTTCAAGAACAGTAAAACTCAGTGAAGACCAAATGAAAAAAAAAATGCCTTTTAAAAAAATCTCAACTGGCTGCAAAAGTTGGACCCAGAGAGAAGAAATGTTATTTTAAAAAGGATGGGAGAATTTACCTTGTCATCAGTTGGCTTTACTCCCCCTTACTGTTTTGTCTGTCTCAGGAAAAGAAGCTGTGGAAAAGGCCCAACCACATCCACCCACATTTTGCAGGGCATGGAGGGCACTGCTTAGTGGCTCTTTCCAATCCAATTGAGGAGCCATCACATCCGTAGACATCAGAATGAAAAAGAAAATCACAGCACAGTAAGGGAACATTAGTAGCGAGACAAGAGAGAAATTGTTCTCTTACCTCTTGGACTCCTGGCTGGCTTGTCAAATATGTTTTTACTGGACAGGATCTGGTAAAGATATTTTGCAGGTTTTTTGCCTCTTATCCAAAGAATGGAAAATTGGGACTCACAAAGATTTGCAAAGGAAGCAAGATAACTCTTGAATCACAAGCTTCCATTGTAGAGAGGGATACATTGTAATGACTGGCAGTAGGCCACAAGAGTTAGAGTACTCAGAGACCTGATTTTCTGTCCAAAATGTAAATTTTATTTCTTTATATCACACTTGCTGTTTTATACTGTAGAACTGCATAAACATTATCATTAACAACCATGCCACAGACTCAACATTCTCCATGTCCTTCTGACTTTCAAAGTAAAAAATCCAATGTTATCTGATGTAATGCATTATGATAAAATCTCTTACTTTCTAAAAGACTGGAACTTTTGTTGGGCCTCACAATCAGAGTTAAAAATATACTTTGAAAGCCAAGTGGTGATGGTACAGGCCTTTAATCCCAGCACTCAAGAGACAGAGGCAGCCGGGCAGTGGTGGCACATGCCTGTAATCCCAGCACTTGGGAGTCAGAGACAGGTGGATCTCTGTGAGTTTGAGGCCAGCCTGGGCTACCAAGTGAGCTCCAGGAAAAGGCACAAAGCTACACAGGGAAACCCTGTCTCAGAAAAAAAAAAAAAAAGGAGACAGAGGCAGGCAGATTTCTGTGAGTTCCAGGCCAGCCTGGTCTATAGAGCAAGTTCCAGGACAGCCAGGGCTATACATAGAAATGCTGTCCCCTAAAACCATTTACATGTGTCTGTGTATATGTGTGTGCATGTATGTATGGTAATGGTTATAGCACTAGTCATGAATTCCCTCCTGTGATACATTGCATTTATGTGTATTTTAGTTTAACCGGCACAATGTCTGAAAAATATCATAGCTTAAAATTTCAACAATAGCACAAACCTTCCATACTTCACACTGAGTCAGAGGAGGAGACAGAAAATAAAGATGGTAATGAGCTGTTCATAGAAACCTAGGTGAGTAGATGATGTCCTTGGCTATAGTAACATAAAGAAATAAGAGAAAAAAGGTAAGTTGTGATTCATTTCAATAACTATCTGCAAAATTTGCAAAATAATTTTCTAGCTTTGGGCCCGAAATTCCAGATAATCACTATTGCTCATTGTTATGCCCAGGTTGCAGGGACCCCCAAAAGACCACCATGTAGACTGAATCCCATATGTAAAAGCAAAGCACCTTTATTCAAGCTTGGAATGTCCATCTCTCTGACACAGCAGTGAAAACAGAGAGTTCCTAGTCAGGCAGGGTGGGGTTTTTATCATAGTAGAGGTTGGAGATGAGGGGATTTCCAGGGTTCAGGACCCTGGGGCTTGGGGTATCTTTGTAAAAGAGACATAGGTGTGTAGGTGTGTGCTTGGGCTAAAGGACACCTGGTGATATAATTATTGGAATGGAATGTTTGAAATTTCAGGTATTTCCCCTTAGATGCTGGCCCTTCCTGGGGGGGGTGGTCAGCTTATTTTTTTTCTGGGGACTGGGTGGTACCTACCAGTAAGACTGCCATGGCATCTGTGTGATCAAGCTGTTTTGGCCCCTCTATATCCCCTGCTTCACAATTACCAATGACATGACCCAATTCAGGGTCCTACCTGTCCAGGGTTTCAAGGGACCTGAGAACCATTAACTAATAGATTTTTCTAGGGCAGTGACATTTGCTTCTATTGCTATTCTTAAGACCCTGTAGTTTTGATCTTTGAGTACAACCAGATTATAATCCTGAATGATTTATACAGAAGTAATAACTTCTCAAGGCCATATAATATCTCTCTGGTTCTGCATAAAGAAGATCAATTATCTTATCACAGAACCATCATAGTTAATAAATCTATCAATTGACAACTCTGGATCAAATTTCCTAGTATGTCAATGGGCATTATAGGTAACCATTTTGTTCCTTATGCCAAGGAGTTTCCTTTTGACTCAGCATTTCAACCTATTTTGGGCAGAGAACATGAGACAACATATTCTCTTCTGGAACTGCTTTGAGATGACACTGTGGTGTTGTCAGAGCCCAAAAAGATTGAAAGACTATTCAAAGGCTGGACAATGGGACACTTGTCAGAAGCATATGGTTATCTGATCCAGCTGTAGAGACAGGGAACAATCACAATGGCTTGGTTGGGCTGGTCCACATCAGCTTTCGTCGAGTCCAGAGTGTAAGAATGATAAGCAGCGCTGGTTATTGGCACTGTTTACCTCATAGAAAGGTCATGAGCCATGGCCAAAACCCAGTATCAGAGCTTTATTAGGAGGAGGGGAACCAGGCCTGGGGAGAAGCATATGCAGAGTAGGAGAGAGATAGAGATTGGGGCAGAGAAAACAGAACACAGAGAGAGAGTGGGGTCTGTGTCTGGCTTTTTATAGGTTCCTGTGAGCATGCACAGGTGGGCTTACAGAGCTACATCAAACATGCACAGATTGCATGACCATGCCATGAGTACATAATCACCAGCGTACACTGATGTTGTAAGATGCAATACACTTTGCTTAACTTCTGAAATATGCACATGCAGTTATGCAGCTCAAGTTAGGGCAGAATTCTAACTTTCCAGACTTTTTGCTTATTTTAATAAAGTAAGTGAACAGGAACAGGGGAGTCATTTCTCCTGAAAAAAACTGGTTCCAGCTGACTTGTGGGTGTCAGTTGGCTCTTGTGGGGTAGGGAAGGGAGCTTCTGAGGTAGACAGGTGTCCTGGGATGGTGGATTGTCATCTGCTGCCTTGGAGCTGTTTGTCCTTCTTGGCTTGTCACTCTGGCTGCTTTTGTGTCTGACAGAATGCTGGGTAAGACAGAGAAAATCTTAGAAGAAGAATTATTATTATGGAGGGTTCCCAGGGTGATAGATAGTGTCCCAAGACCAGGAAAGTTTGGGTTTGGCACTTACCTTGAAGTCAGTCCCACCTGTCCAGATGGATTTAAGCTGATTTCTGGAGCTTAGGAAAATTTTTGAAGATATTAAGAAGCAGCTATGAGAAAATTAAAGTCTTGGGCTGGTGACCATTGTAGTGTTTAGTACTCTGCTGGTTAATGTTAGAGAGAAAGAGAGACAAACAGACAGACAGACAGAGAGACAGGGACAGAGATACAGACAGACAGAGATTGGAACATGTTTTTACCTGAGATAAGCTTTATCAGAGACAGGTTATTTTAAGGCACCTGTTTCCTTTATTAGTTTAGCATCCAGGAGACACATGTGATCAATTGCTGAAAGCATCTAATAGTAATAGATGGTTATATTAAAGCCTGTTTTTGCAGAGCCCAGATGCTTTTGGGTCTGGGGCTGTAAACACCTTTTAACTGTTACTGTTCCTTTACCACCTTGGACTCCGGCTCCATGGTGATCCTGTAACAAATAGCTGAGTAGTTAATTAGAAGAGGGAACTGGGAAGGGAAAAGGTTGTAGAGTGAGACCTCATTTATCTGGAATTGGTAACAAGACAGAGAGCAGGTATTTAAGCACTAGGAACACGTCCCAAACACGACAAGACCACAGAAGAGTTTTATTAAAGAGGATAGAGGTGACAGGCCTGTGTGAAACACACGTGGGTGAGGAGATAAGGGGGGGGGAGAGAAAGAGACTCATGCAAGATGGCACCAGCTTTTTAAAGGTTGGGCTGCGCATGTGTACAGGAACTCCTGTGGGTACTTCACGCATGCACGTAGATTACATGGCTGCGTGCGTGCTTTACGCAACCACGTAAAGCCACAGGTCCTGGTCCCGCGAGATGTCTGACCCTGAGATGGCTATTCTGAACCGGAAATAGTTAGGCAGTCCGCTGGGCAAGCCCAACCATGTGGACATGTAATCTCTATCAGCAGGGCCTTCTCTATGTCACTGAGGAGAAGCAGGTCTGGAGTGAGGCACATGGAGGGAGCAAATGAAATGAAAGCTCCTACCTTAGCTGGAAAATATTTTCTCATTAAGTAACCCTGAAAGTACAATTAAGTCTGGGTAAGGCTGTCTCTCTACCCCAAAAATAAGGAAATGAGGAGAGGTGGTACCCCAAAACTTCCTCAGGACTGAGTAAGTGGCTTGGTGTCCAACAGGAAGGAAATGAATTGCCTCCATGCTGTATTCTGGGTTCCCTGAAAGCCATGGCCTAGCCTAGGAGATCTGCTGGAGGTCTTTGTTTGATGCTCCCATGCCCCTGGGTGCACAGAGGCAGTCAACTGACCAGTTATCTCTCTAGGTGGCATTCTGAACAAGGCTCAATTGATGTCCTGGCTGGGCATGCACTAGCCTGAGTGACTCAGTGGTTTTTAGGAGCCAGTCTGATAGCATGTGCCAGCATTTGGCAATTGTGTTTATAGCTTTCTCATTGTTCCCATGGTACACCTTAAAATGCCACAGCTAAAGCTTCTGCCTGTGGGGTCAGGAGCCTTGTCCTCCAGATGCTTAAGTTTTAGCCCTAAGGTCAGGGAGCTCTGAGAAATGAGATGGATTTTATTCCATGTCTTCAATTTTTTTGATAGTTTGTTGACTTGAGGACAGCTTTAGGAAGACTCACCAGGAGGCAGGCTATAAGCCAATCTCTGGCTAAAGAGCCATCTGGATTACTATGATCCCCATGTGGGTCCTGATCATAAGCTTATTGCATGCCTCCTAGCCTGCTTTCAGACCTGTCCCTCCCAGTGCCAGAGAACAGAGCTCAGAGCAGAGAACAGATAAGATAAGGTTGTTTGGAGCCAGAGATTCCTTAGGTTTAGGAATGCATGTGGTCAGGAGAGAGAGAATCAGAAAGGTGGAGTTAGAGGTTAAGTAAAAGCATGGGGATCAGATAACTCTTTTCATTTGCCCATTCACTGGCAGAAGGTAGATAATTCACATGAAATACTGGGGTCTAAGCAGCCATTATGTAGCCATAGTTATTGGTATATTTAAGGCATTTCTCAGAGGACGAGTGGGATGAAGAGGAGGAAACCTTATGTCCCATGACTGCAGTGCCAAGAAAAAAATTAAAATAAAGAAACAGGATCAGACTAGTCCTGGGAATCCTCAAAGTTGGAGTAGGATCTATGAATCAGCACAAGATTTCCCCACCCTTCATCAAGAGGAGGGTAAGGGCTGGGAGTATACATAGCATGAGGACCCCTGGGGTCTGACAGCATTCACCTCTTCATCAAGAGACAGAATGAGTCAGTGCCTGTGCAGCCTGAGGACCCCCTGGGGAAATGGCAGCAAGAAATATACCTCAGGCTACAGTTGCAGGAAATGGCAAGGGATAGGAAAGGGAAAATCTCACCAGTCTGGATAGCAGGTGTGGTGTGCAGAGTGGTCCAGTGGCTGGGCAACTGAAAAAGGTGACGTAGGCAGTCATACAACAAACTGTGGTACAGGTTTCTAGATGGTGAGCCCTAGACGCAGAGCATTGGAAGAGCCTGTCTGGTCATGAGACCAATGTAAGAATGGTAAGCAGTGCTGGTTACCAGCACTGGTGACCTCACAGAAAGGTCATGAGCCATGGCCAAAACCCAGTATCAGAACTTGATTAGGAGGAGGGGAACCAGACCTGGGTAGAAACATGTGCAGAGAGGGAGAGAGATAGAGATAAGGAGTAGGGCAAACAGAACACAGAGAGAGAGTGGGGTCTGTGTCTGGCTTTTAAAGGATTCCTGTGAACATGCACAAGCAGGCTTATGGAGCTATGCTATGCATGCGCAGATTATGTGACCATGCTGCTCATATGTAATCACCAGCACACACTGATGTAAAACTCAAGATCCTTTGCTTAACTCCTGAACTGTGCATGTGCGGTCATGCAGTGGAGTGAGGGCAGAATTCTATCACAGAGCTCATAGTCAGCAACTGATGCTTGGAGGTATCTGTCAGCCAGTGGAAATGTGTTGATACAAATTTAAACTAGGAACAGAAGTTAATATTTATGAACATTTTAGGCCCATAGTCTTAGTAATTGGGAAGGACAGGAGTCCCAAGACAAGGAGAAAGAAAAATACTATCCTCAGGAATAGACAGTTGTGTAGCTGGAGACCTTCTCTCCAGCTCCTGCCAAGCCCTGTTAGTCCAACAACCCACATATAAAATAAACACAGCCCAGCGGTGGTGGCACACACCTGTAATCCCAGCACTTGGGAGGCAGAGCCAGGCAGATCTCTGTGAGTTTGAGGCCAGCCTGGGCTACCAAGTGAGTTCCAGGAAAGGCACAAAGCTACACAAAGAAACCCTGTCTCAAAAAACCAAAAAAATAAAAAATAAAATAAATAAATAAAATAAAATAAACACACAGATGCTTATATTATTTAAACTGCTTGGCCATTAGCTCAGGCCTACCATTGTCTAGCTCTTACTCTTATATTTAGCCCATTTCTATTAATCTATACTTTGCACATGGCTCATGGCTTACCTGTACCTTACATCTCACTTGTCATGGCGGCAGCTCGCCAGTCTCTCCCCCTTTGCCTTTCACTTCCCCCAATTCTCTCTCTTGTCCCACCTATACTATACTTCCTGCCTGGCTACTGGCCAATCAGTGTTTTATTTACTAACCAATCAGAGGAACAAATAATCACTCAGACACTTACATTACTTAAAAACTGTATGACTGTGGCAGGCTTCTTATTATCTACTTCTTCTATCTTAAATTAACCCATTTCTATTAATCTATAACTTGCCAAGTGGCTCGTGGCTTACCTGTACCTTACTTCTCGCTCGTCATGGTGGCGGCTGGCAGCTCTCTCCTCCTCTGCCTTCCACTTCCCCCAATTCTTCTCTCTCTTCTCCCGCCTATACTTCCTGCCTGGCTACTGGCCAAACAGTGTTTTATTTACTAACCAATCAGAGGAATGCATTTGGCATACAGAACATCCCACAGCACAGCTGGAGAAAACTTAGGCTGTACTTATCTGGAGTACTTTTGACCTCTGTGAAGTGGATCAAAGTTTTATGGCTTTTTGATCCTCTGAAGCCTATATGAATTCTTATTTTACAAAAGGACATAAAAGTTTTAGATATATTAGTATTACCAATCTGTAATGAAATCCATATTGTAAAAAAAGCAGGTAATGGGTATCTGTAAAACAGCAGGAGTGGACTCATATCTTTCAGTCCTAGCAAAAACTACAGGTTTGGGGCAAAAGCATGTACATTTTCCTTCTGTCCAAAGAGCCAAACATATATTGGATAGAAATGCCCTGGGCCTGAAGAGAAGCACCTTTAAGTTTATATTTAGAAGACAACCAAAAGAAATCCAAAATCGTTAGCATGTGACACAAAGTATCAAAACTTTATGAATATTAAACCCTGAACTTTTAAAATATTAATATAATAAATTATAGATACTAAAAGACCTATATTTAAACCTTTATGACTTATTTAAACTTTCATATCTTAGAGCATTTTCTTAAAAATCAGATAACAAGCTGGCTATAGTCTTACAGTAGAATCTAGTTGTCTGATGCTGCAAAGCTGACAAAGTTATAGCTAGCTTATCCACCAATACTATCAGAGATCTGAGAAGGGCCAGATGGTTTTAGCACATCATACTACCACACCTTCAAAGAAGAGCTAGTACCATTCCTCCTCAAATTATTCCACAAAAGAGAAACAGAAGGAACATTGCCAAATTCTTTTTCTGAGGCCACAGTAATCCTGATAACCAAACCACACAAAGACTCAACAAAAAAAAAAAAAAAGGAGAATTACAGACCGATTTCCCTCATGAACATTGATGCAAAAGTAGTCAATAAAATACCCATAAATTGATTCCAAGAACAAATAAAAAAGATCATCCACCATGACCAAGTATACTTCATCCCAGAAATGCAGGGATCATTCAACTTTTGAAACTCTGTCAGTGTAATCCACCATATTAACAAACTGAAAGAAAAACACATGATCATTTCAATAGATGCTGAAAAAACCAACACCCCTTAATGATAAGAAGTCTTGGAGAGAGTAGGAATACAAGGAACATACATAAACATAACAAATACACAGCAAGCCAATAGCAAATATCAAATTAAATAGAGAAACTCAAAGCAATTATACTAAGTAACAAAACAAGGCTACCCATGCTTTCAGTTTATATTCAGTATAGTATTTAACAATTTAGCTAGAGCAACTAAAGGAGATCAAGGTGATACAAATTGGAAAGGAATAAATCAAAGCATCACTATTTTCAGATATGATAGTATACATAAGTAACCCCAAAAATTCTATCAAGGAACTCCTATAGCTGATAAACATCTTCAGTGAAGTGGCTGGATATAAAATAAACTAAAAAAAGAAAAATCAGTAGTCCTCCTATATACATGTGATAAATGGGCTGAGAAAGAAATTAGGGAAGCAACACCCTACACAATAGCCACAGATGATACAAAGTATCTTGGTATAATGTTAACCAGTCAAATAAAATACCTATATTTCTTTCAGTCAAGAATTTAAAGTCTTTGAAGAAAGAAAATGAAGAAAATATCAGAAATATGGAAAGATCACCCATGCTCATGGATTGGTAGAACTAACAGGAAAAATGGTCATCTTACCGAAAGCAATCCACAGATTTAAGACAATTCCTATCCAAATTACAACATAATTCTTTACAGACCTTGAAAGAACAATACTCAATTTCATATGGAAAACCAAACAACTCAGGATAGCTAAAAAAATCCTGTACAATTTTTTAAAACTTATAAAGGTATCACTGTGGTAGTTTCAATGTATTTGGCCCCCATACACTCATAGGGAGTGGCCCTATTAGGAGGTGTGGTCTTGTTGGAGGAAGTATGGTCTTGTTAGGAGAGACTAGATGCCATATGCCTTTAATCCAGACCTTGAGACTAGAGGGCACACCTTTAATCTGGGCCATACATTCTGTCAGAAGTGTGTCACTGTGGGAGAGGGCTTTGAGGTCTTTTTTCTCAAGTTTCCCTTACTATGTCAGTTGATTTCCTGTTTCCTGCAAGATGTAGCAATCTCAGCTCCAGCACTACCTCTGCCTGCACATCATCATGTTCCCTGCCATGAAGATAACTGAGTGAACCTCTGAAACTGTAAGGAAGCCACCTCAATTAAATGTTTTCTTTATAAGAGTTGCCATGGTCATGGTGTCTCCTCACAGCAATAAAATCCAAAACTTACATAATCATCATCCTTGACTTTGGCTCTAGTAATAAAAGCCTCATAGTATTGGCACAAAAACACACAAGTTGGTCAATGGAACTGATTCAAAGACTCAAACATAAATCCACATTCACATGGACACCTGACTTTTTATAAATAAGCCAGAAATATACAATAGAAAAAAAGTACCCTCAATAAATCATGCTGGTCTATTGATAAAATTATTAAGGCCACTCCACATAGTTAAAAGGGAGGTTTATTTTGTTGGGTAGCTTACAAATGAAGGGATAGGTTGCAGGGTCTGGGAAAGGTATGGTGCAGTCCAGCAGTGTTCTCTGGAGAACTCTGCTCAGTCTACCTCCAGCATCCAGGGTGCTGGAACCAAGAGAAGCCTCTTCTCATGATCCTGGGTCTTCAGTGTCCTCTCTCAGCCCTGTCTTGTAGGCGTGACCATTACCAAAGCCTCGATGGGGGTTGGAACTTTCAGGCCAAGCCTGGAATGGCTACCCACTACACTGGTCTAACTGGATGTCAGTATGTAGAAGAATGCAAATACATTCATATCTGTCATCTTGCACAAAATTCAAGTCCAAGTGGATCAAAGGCCTCAACATAAAACCAGGCATGCTGAACCTGATACAATAGAAAGTAGGGGAATAGCCTTGAATGCATTTGCACAGAAGACAACTTCCTGAGCCAATAGTGTAGGCACTAAGATCAATAATTAACAAATGGGACCTCATGAAACTAAAAACCTTCTGTAAGGCAAAGAACACTGTCAAAAGAACAAAACAGAAGCCTACAGAATGGGAAAAGATCTTCACTAATACCACATCTGACAAGGGCTGATTTATAAAGAACTCAAGAAACTACACATCAAAATACCAAACAATCCAATTTAAAAATAGGCTACAGAGTTAAACAAAGAATTCTCAACAAAAGAATCCCAAATGGCTGAAAGACATTTAAGGAATTGCTCAACATCCTTAGTCATCAAGGAAATACAAATCAAATTGACACTGAGATTACATATTATTCCTGTCAGAATGGCTAAGATCAAAAACACTGAAGACAGCTTATGTTGGAGAGGATGTGGAGCAAGGGGAACACTTTTCCATTGCTGGTGGGAGTGCCCAACTTGTAAAGCCACTTTGGAAATCAATATGGTAGTTTCTTAGAAAATTGGAACTCAACCTACTCCAAAACCCAGTTATACTACTCTTAGGCATATACCCAAAGGATGCTCTACCTTATAATATATAAAGACAATTGCTCAATTATGTTCATAGAATCTCTATTCATAATAGCCAGAAACTGAAAACAATCTAGATGCCCCTCAATAGAAGAATGAATAAAGAAAATGTGGCACATTTATACAATGGAGAATTACTCAGCTGTTAAAAACAATGATATCATGAAATTTACACGCAAATGGCTGGAACTAGAAAAGATCATCCTGGGTGAGGTAACCTAGATCAAGAAAGATAAACATGATATGTACTCACTTATAACTGGATATTAACTGTAAAGTAAAGGATGACCATGATACAATCCACAGACTCAAAGAAGCTAAGTAACAAAGAGGCCTCAAGGGGGTGAGATGTATATGAATCTCATTGTGAAGAGGAAATAGAATTAACATCATAAGTGGGATGAGGGGAGGTGTGTCCATGAGGCATTGGCCATGGGAATAGGAAGGATCCAATGGGGGAGAGGAAGGAGACAGTACTGGGAGAGACAACTGGAATCAGGGGAATCTCTAGGATGAGCTAGACACCAAGAGCAATAGAAACTCCCAAGAATCTATGATGGTGACCCTAGCTAAGACTCCTATTAGTGGAGGCTATGGAGCCTGAACTGGCCATCTCCTCTAACCATATAAGACTTCTACTAGAGGGACTGAGACCCCATCTAGTCACATAACCTTTAATCTATACTTTGCCCTGCCTACAAGATTTACTCGGGTGAAGGTGGTGCAGAAAATATGAGAGTAGCCAACCAATGATTGATCTAGCTTGAGACCCATACCCTGAGAGGAAGCCAACCTCTGACACTGTCTGGAGAGCTATGACCCAGAGGTTTGACAACATAAGAAACTAGGATAGAACCAAATATGACAGACAATACAAAAGAGTCAATGAAATGATACCTAATGATATTGTGCTATACTCATAGCTTGTTGCACAGCCCAATTGTCATCAGAGAGGTTTCGCCCAGCAACTGATGGAAACAGATGCAGAGACACACAGCCAAACATTAGGCCAAGTACAGGGAATCCTGTTGAAGAGAGGGAGGAAGGATTATAGGAGCCAGAGAGGTCAGGGATACCACAAGAAAAATCACAAAATCAACTAACCTGGGCTGAGAGAGGCTCATAGACACTGAACCAACAACCAGGAAGCTGGCATGGGACTGACCTAGATCCTCTGCATATATATATATTTTATATTATATATAAAAGCTGTGTAGCTTGGTCTTCTTGTGGGTCTCTTAACAGTGGGAGCAGCAGATGTCTCTAACAGTTTTGCAGCCTTTGGGGATCCTATTCCTCATACTGTGTTGCCTTAATATATGGAGAGGTGCCTAGTCTTACTGCAACTTGTTACATGTGCCATGTTTGGTTAATATCCATGGGAGGCCTGCCCTTTTCTGAAGAGAAAGGAGTGAATGTGGATGGGGTGGGGATAGAGGTTGGGGGAGGGACTGGGAGGAGAAGAGAAATGTGATCAGGCTAGAAAAATGAATTAATTAATTAAAAAAAAACTTTTAAAGATCATAACTGCCAACCCATACCACTAAAGCAAGCAAAGATATTGGTCATAATTAACACAAAATAGAAAAAGTGTTAGTCATAAATGAAGAAAAATGTGTCATAATTGAAGAAAAATTAATAACTTCCCTTGATGAAAACAGGCTAAAGTAATTCATGATCAACAGAATGCAAGAGATGGAAGAGAGGATCTCTGGTGTTGAAGATACATTAGGAGAAATAGATTCATCAGTCAAAGAAAACACTAAAACCAACAAAGTCATGACCCAAAATGTCCAAGAAATTTGGGACACCATGAAAAGACCAAACCTCTGAATAATAGGGATAGAGGAAGGAGAAGAATACCAACTCAAAGGCACAGAAAGTATATTTAACAAAATCATAGAAGAAAACTTTCCCAACTTAAAGAAGGAAATGCCTATGAAGATACAAGAAGCCTATAGAACACCAAAAAGACTAGACCCCCAAAAAAGTCCCCTTGCCACATAATAATTAAACAACTAAATGTACAGAATAAGAAAGAATATTAAGGGCAGCAAAGGAAAAAGGCCAAGTGACTTACAAAGGCAACCCCATCAGAATAACACCCAATTTCTCAATGGAGACTTTAAAAGCCAGAAGGACCTGGACAGATATAATGCAGACACTAAGAGACCATGGATGCCAGCCTAGACTAATATACCCAGCAAAACTTTCAATGATCATAGATGGAGTGAACAAGACATTCCAAGACAAAGGCAGCTTTAAACAATACTTATCCACAAACCCAGCCCTACAGAAAGCACTAGAAGGAAAAGTCCAACCTAAGGAAGTCAGATACAACCATGAAAACACAGGTAATAGATAACACCACAGCAGTAAACACCAAAGAACAGAAGTACACATACACTACCACCAAAAAAATAAAAATAACAACAGGAACGAACAATCACAGGTCATTAATATCCCTTAATACCAATGGACTTAATTCACCTATAAAAAGACACAGGCTAACAGAATGGATACAAAAACAGGGCCCATCTTTCTACTGCATACAAGAAACACACCTCAAATTCAAAGACAGACACCTCCTAAGAATAAAAGGCTGGGAAAAGACTTTCCAATCAAATGGTCTTAAGAAGTAAGGTTGTGTAGCCATCCTAATATCCAGCAAAATAGACACAAACGAAAATCAATCAAAAGAGATGATGAAGGACATTACATACTAACCACAAGAAAGATCTACCAAGATGAAGTCTCAATTCTGAACATTTATGCCCCAAACACAAGGGCACCCACATATGTAAAAGAAACATTACTAAAGCCAAAATCACATATAAAACCCCACACATTAATAGTGGGAGACTTCAACACCCCACTTTCACCTCTGGACAGATCGGCCAAATTGAAACTTAACAGAGAAATAATGGACTTAACTGATGTTATGGCTCAAATGGGATTAATCGATATCTACAGAACATTCCACCCAAACAAAAAAGAATATACCTTATTCTCAGCACCCCATGGAACCTTCTCTAAAATTGACCACATACTTGGCCACAAAGCAAATCTCAACAGATACAAAACAATTGGAATAACATCCTGTGTTCTATCAGACCACCATGGTTTAAAGTTAGATTTCAACAACAGAAAAAACTACAGAAATCCTACAATCTCATGGAAACTGAATAATGCACAACTGAATCACCAATGGGTTAAGGAAGAAATAAAGAAAGAAATTAAAGACTTCCTAGAGATCAATGAAAATGAATACATCACATACCCAAACTTATGGGATACTATGAAAGCAGCGCTAAGAGGGAAATTCATAGAACTGAATGCCCACATAAAGAAGCTGGAGAAATCTCACACAAGTTACTTGACAGCACAACTGAAAGCCCTTGAACAAGAAGGAGCAAAGTCTCCCAGGAGGAACAGACACCAGGAAATTATCAAATTGAGAGCTGAAATTAATAAAATAGAAATAAAGAGAACAATACAAAGGATTAATGAAACGAAGAGTTGGTTCTTTGAGAAGATCAACAAGATAGACAAGCCCTTATCCAAACTAACCAAAAGACAGAGAGAGAGCATCCAAATTAACAAAATCAGAAATGAAAAGGGGGACATAACAACAGACAATGAGGAAATCCAGAGAATCATCAAGTCATACTTCAAAAACCTCTACTCCACAAAACTGGAAGATCTAAAAGAAATGGATAATTTTCTGCATAGGTACCACATACCTAAGTTAAATCAAGACCAGATAAATCATTTGAATAGTCTAAGAACCCCTAATGAAATAGAATCAGTCATTAAAAGTCTCCCAAGCAAAAAAAGCCCTGGACCTGATGGTTTCAGTGCAGAATTCTACCAGATCTTCAAAGAAGACTTAATATCAATACTCTTTAAATTGTTCCACACAATAGAAGCAGAAGGTACATTACCAAACTCCTTCTATGAGGCTACAATTACCCTGATTTCTAAACCAAACAAAGATGCAACAAAGAAAGAGAACTACAGACCAATCTCCCTCATGAACATTGATGCAAAAATACTCAATAAAATTCTGGAGAACAGACTCCAAGAACACATCAAAACAATTATCCACCATGATCAAGTAGGCTTCATCCCAGGAATGCAAGGGTGGTTCAACATACAAAAGTCCATCAATGTAATACACCATATAAACAAACTCAAAGAAAAAAAAACACATGATCATCTCACTAGATGCAGAAAAGGCATTTGACAAAATCCAACACCCCTTCATGATAAAGGTCTTGGTGTGATAAGGAATACAGGGTACTTACCTAAACATAATAAAGGCAATCTACAGCAAGCCAACAGCCAACATCAAATTAAATGGACAGAAACTCAAAGCAATACCACTAAAATCAGGAACAAGGCAAGGCTCTCCCCTCTCCCCATACTTATTCAATATAGTACTTGAAGATCTAGCCAGAGCTATAAGACAACATAAAGAGATTAAGGGGATACAAATTAGAAAGGAAGAAGTCAAGCTTTCCCTATTTGCAGATGACATGATAGTATACATGAGTGACCCCAAAAATTCAACCAAGAAACTGATACAGCTAAAAAAAAAAAAAACCTTCAGCAACATAGCAGGATACAAGATCAACTCAAAAAGATCAGTAGCCCTCCCGCACACAATAGACAAACAGGCTGAGAAGGAAATCAGAGATACATCACCATTTACAATAGCCACAAATGATATACAATACTTTGGGGTTACTCTAACTAAGCATGTGAAGGACCTATATGACAAGAACTTTACGTCCCTGAAAAAAGAAATTGAAGAAGATGTCAGAAAATGGAAAGATCTCCCATGCTCATGGATAGGCAGGATTAACATAGTAAAAATGGCAGTCTTACCAAAAGCAATCTACAGATTCAATGCAATCCCCATCAAATTACCAACACAATTCTTCACAGATCTGGAAAGAATAATTCTCAACTTCATATGGAAAAACAAAAAACCCAGGATAGCCAAAAGAATCCTGTACAATAAAACAACTTCTGGAGGTATCACGATCCCCACCCTCAAGCTCTACTGTAGAGCTACCATAATAAAAACAGCTTGGTACTGGCATAAAAATCAACATGTGGACCAATGGAATCGAACTGAAGACCCTGACATTAACCTGCACACCTATGAACATATAATTTTTGACAAAGAAGCCAAAAATGTACAATGGAAATGAGAAAGCATCTTCAACAAATGGTGCTGGCATAACTGGATGTCAATGTGTAGAAGGCTGCAAATAGATCCATATATGTCACCATGCACAAAACTTAAGTCCAAGTGGATCAAAGACCTCAACATAAATCCAGTTACTCTAAACCTGATAGAAGAGAAAGTAGGAAGTACTCTTGAACACATTGGCACTGGAGATCACTCTCTAAATATAACACCAGTAGCACAGATACTGAGAGAAACAATCAATCAATGGGACCTGTTGAAACTGAGAAGCTTTTGTAGAGCAAAGGACATGGTAAACAAGACTAAGTGACAGCCTACAGAATGGGAAAAGATCTTCACCAACCCCACATCTGACAGAGGGCTGATATCCAGAATATATAAAGAACTCCAGAAATTAGACATCAAAATGCCCAACAGTCCAATTAAGAAATGGGCTATAGAACTAAACAGAGAATTCTCCACAGAGGAAGTTCAAATGGCTGAAAGACATATAAGGAATTGCTCAACATCCCTAATTATCCGGAAAATGCAAATTAAAATGACTCTGAGATACCACCTTACACCTCTCAGAATGGCTAAGATCAAAAACACAGAAGACAGCTTATGCTGGAGAGGATGTGGAGCAAGGGGAACTCTCCTCCACTGCTGGTGGGAATGCAAGCTTGTACAGCCACTTTGGAAATCAATATGGTGCTTCCTTAGAAAATTGGGAATCCATCTCCCCCAAGACCCAGCTGTAGCACTCTTGGGCATATACCCAAGGAATGCTCAATCACACCACAAGGGCATTTGCTCAGCTATATTCATATCAGCATTGTTTGTAATAGCCAGAACTTGGAAACAACCTAGATGTCCTTCAACTGAAGAATGGATAAAGAAAATATGGTACATATATACAATGTATTACTACCCAGCATAGAAAAATAATGATGTCATGAGGTTTGCAGGCAAATGGATGGATCTAGAAAAAATCACCCTGAGTGAGGCAACCCAGACTCAGAAGGACAAACATGGTATGTACTCACTCATAGGAGGATACTAGATGTAAAACAAAGATGACTAGAGTGCTACATAACTCCAGGGAGGCTACCTAGAAAATGGGACCCTAGGAAAGACCCAGGGATCACCCAATGACAGAGAAATGGATGAGATCTACATGAACAACCTGGACGACAGTGGAAGTAATGAAGGGCAAGATTTGAGGGAAAGAAAGCTTAGGGGAGCAGGATCAAGAACAGAAAGGGAGAACGAGGAATAACAGACCATGATAAATGAAGACCACATGAGAACAGGAATAGGCAGAGTGCTGGAGAGGTCCCCAGATATCCACAATGATACATCCTCTGTAGACTGCTGGCAATGGTAGAGAGAATGCCTGATCTGACCTAGTCTGGTGATCAGATGACTAAACACCCTAACAGTCATTTTGGATCTCTCATCCAATAACTGATAGGAGTAGATGCAGAGATTCTCGACCAGCCCCCAAGTGGTGCTCCAGGTGTCCTATGGTCAAAAAAGAGGAGGGACTGCAAGAGCGTGAATGGTTGAATCCAAGATTGCAAAAAGCACAGGGACAAATAGCCAATCAAAAGAAAGCCCATGAATTATGAACCAACAGCCGTGGAGTCCCCAACTGGATCAGGCTCTCTGCATAAATGAGACAATTGAATAGCTTGATCTGTTTGGGAGGCACCCAGTCTATGGGACCAGGACTTGTCTCCTTAGTGCATGAACTAGCTGTTTGGAACCTTGGGCTTACACAGGGACACATGCTCAGCCTGGAAGGAGGGGACTGGACCTGCCTGTACTGAATCCACCAGGTTTAAATGAATCCCCAGCGGGGTCTTGGTCATGGAGGACATGGGAATGGAGGGGAGGAACTGGGGGGAGGGTGGGATCTGGAGGGGGGAGGACAGGGGAACCCATGGCTGATGTATAAAATTAAAACACATAATAAAAAAATCTTCTTCATATATGAGAAGAATAATATTATCCCATAGAGAAAAATCCAAATTTTGAACTCTAAGAAACCATTATTTTGGGGTATTCCACCACTAAATAATGTATTTATACAGATTCAACCAACAAACCTGTGAAACAAACATTACAGGCTTCTCTCCGCTCCTGGTGATGTCACTACAGAAAATGCTACAGCCTTTATGTATTAGGTGACTGAAATTTAGGCAGATGAATCCTACCCTGTGCTAAAAACATGTGATCTCTGTTAGAAGAAACTGGATGTGTCTTTTCGGTTTGTAAAACCATCTGACAATGGAAGAACACAGCTGCTGAAGTGATCCTGGGAGAGCAGACTCCATGTGCTTTGATGGAGACCATGGCACTGGCTCTCCTCTCTTCCCACACCTGGTCTTTTCCTAAGTATACAAGGTGGACTTCAAAAATGTGTGTTCATGCAGTATGTGTGTTTATAGATGCACCAGAGTGTCCAAACATTGTTTGAGCGCAATTAGAATCAGTGTTTCCAACTACCAATTGCTTATATGTAGTTACCTATAATCAATGAGAATTTTTTAAGTTTGAAGTAATTTTCAAAGTGTCCTTTTATGCTCTGTATCATGATATATCATTTTTCTCATTTTTACACACAGGGTGTCCTTTGTATATTTACATCTGTGTTAACTACTCCAATGGGAAAATCAAGAGTAAATGCTCAAAGCTTAAAGCATGAGAATTACTTGAGGTCTTCTCATGAAGGTTGGCATTTTTCTTTTCGTCAAGACAGTTCAACTCTATAACTTTCTTCTTTCTCTCTTGTATTTGCATGTTCATTTTATATAAGATAATCATATTTTTTGCATATTTTTGTTTGTGTAGTGATATGTTGAAATCAGATGTAACATAGTTGATGGACATATATCAGTACCCTCCCATTCATTTTTGTGACATTAGAAATAATATCACACTATGTGTGTCTCTTGAATGACAGATTCCTACAAGATCAAAATGGAAAAAGCAACTATGGATGGTAGCTCTGGGAACTAGATTATAAGCAGCCTAGCAGATGCCTCACATAAGAGGTTTTTGGTGTCTCGCTTACCTTAGACCTAAAGATATGAAAAATACTATAGGAATTGGCATATTTTTAAAAAATACTTTGCAACCATTACTCATAAACTTCATATAAATTAAACTTTGTATTATATTTTATTATGGTTTTTCTTTTTGATAGTGTTTATTTTTTAGAGTAGCTGTAGATTTAATTAATAATGAGGACTAAATATTTTAGACCTGTTTTTCCTACCTCTTTATGATTTCTATATTACTTATCCCTTATATTTGTTAGTGCATAAATTGGCCACAAGTATTGAACCAGTTTTGACACATTGCGAACTATATTCTATAGGGTGTTCCTCTAATCATAACTCTTAGGATTTTACTTCATCTTGTTTTATTCTCGGAATTACTCCAACATGCCACACTAACTTTACTTTCCCATCCTTCTCATGTCTTTTGTTGTTGTTGCCATCTCATAGGCTATTTGTATAGTTCATTCTAGTGTCTGTTAATGAGCATACAAAGTAGTTGGTTTTGTTATGTTCTTTTTTTCATAAATATGTTTTCACTACTAATTTCATTCCTTTAACCTTCTTTTGTGTACTGTGGTCTACATACACTGGTTCCTTTCTTTGCTGCAGTGTTCCTTCTTTTACATTTATTTAGTATGTGTTCTATTATTCTCATTTGATTCTAGCCCTGATTGCCTGCCTACTGAAGATTGCTTTATCCTATCATATTGCCTCTTTATAGAGTCATGAAATACAAGCCAATATATATGCACAAATACAAAAATACAAGACTTGCATATGAGAGAAAAAATCCGATGTTTTTAATTATAAGTCTGATTTATTTTATTAACATGATCTTCAGTTCTATCCATCTTCCTACAAAGAATAGAATTCCATTCTTTATGAAGAATTAAATTTAATTCTCTGTATGTGCCATGTATGTAGTCCTCAGTTGGTTGACATCTACACTGGATTTTGCTTTTGATGAAAGCAGTGCAGCAATAAACATTCATGTGCAACTAAAAAAAATTCCCAGAGTCTTTAAAACCTCATAGCCAATCTCCAGTGACTTATTTCCTTGGACAAAGTCACAATTTCTAAATACCCCACAAAGTACTGTCAACTGGGGATCAAGTTCAAATGCAGAGACTGGGGGATATCTCATTCAAACTTCTGTATATACCCTAAACACAAGTGCACACAAACTCATAATAAAGTTCTCAACAAAATATAAGCTGAATTCAAATCCAGCTCAAAATTGTTCTCTATGATGAATTTGCTTTGTTCCAGAGATGTAAGCAAGGTTCAATATATGTAAAACAATAAAGTTATAAATTTTGTAAGTAGACACAACAATAAAAATCCCATGGACATCTTGATAGATACACATGAAAGATATTTGACAATATCCAATTTCCTTTTATGGTAAAGTCCTAAAAAATGTCAGAATAGAAAACACATATATTAACATAATAGAGGCTATATATGACAGACAGAACTGTGCCAACATGATATCAAATGAAGTAAAAACTCACAGCATCAAATCAGGATCAAGACAAGGGTCTACACTCTTTCCATTCTTAGTCAATATATCACTAGAAGTCTCAGAGCAGTAAGATAAGAGAAGCAACTAAGTTGGATACAAATAGGAAAAGGATAAGGTAAAGTATCATTATTTGCATATGATAAGAGACCCTGAACATTCTACCAAAATACTTTTAAAACTAGTAAATAGCTTAACAAGTGGCCTCTTACAAAACTAACATGCATAAATCAGTAGCATACTGATATTTCAATAAAAACATGCTGGCAAAGAAATCAGGGAGGGGCTTGAGAGATGACTTAGTGATTAAGAGCATGAACTGCTCTTCCAAAGGACCCCCAGTAAAAATTCCCAGCACCCAAATCACAACCATCTATAATTTTAGTCCTAGAGGATACAAGATCTCCTTCTGGTCTTCATGGGCACCAGGCATGAACATGATACACAGACGTACATGCAAGCAAAACACTCATGAATTCAAAAAAGAAGAGGAAGATGAGAAGAGGAGGAGAAAGAAAAAGGATAAGGAGGAGGAGGAGGAGGAGAACAACAACAGCAAAAACAACAAGAGAAGCAGAAGTAAAAGAGGAAGGAGAAGGAGGAGGAGGAGGAGGAGAGGAGGAGGAGGAGGAGGAGGAGGAGAAGGAGGAGAAGAAGAAGAAGAAGAAGAAGAAGAAGAAGAAGAAGAAGAAGAAGAAGAAGAAGAAGAAGAAGAAGAAAGCAGCTATCATCATGGGAGCAATCCAATTCACAATAGCTTCACCAAATAAAATAATATCTGAGAGTAAATATCCCTGGAATTCAAACTTTAAGGTACCAAAGAAATAAACTGAGGAAGATAATATGGAAAGACCTTCCATTATCACAGATGTAGAGAATTAATATTATACAAATGGCCACCCTACTAAAATCTATCTGCAGATTTGATACAATTACACTCAGAATTCCCACACCATTCATGATCATTGAATTTGCATGGAAAGGAAAAAGGCTAGTGTGGTGGATGAGAATGGTCCCCATAAGTTCTTATATTTGAATGCTCAGTTATCAGTTGAAACTGCTTGAGAAGTATTAGGAAGTGTGACCTTGTTAATGAAGGAGATGTGTTTCTGGGGCATGGATTTTGAGGTTTCAAAAGCTTATGCCATTTTAAAGTGTCTCTTTCTGTTTCATACTTGTTATCTCAACATGTCAGCTCTCAGATGCTGCTCCAGCACCATGCCTGCCTGACTGTATTCATGCTCCCCACCATGATGGTCATGGACTCTACTGCCCTCTAGAATGATTATCATCAAATTAAATGCTTTCTCTTATATATTAACTTGATCATGAACTATCTTCACAGCAATAGAAAAATAATTAAAACAACCAAAGTTAGCCAAAACAATTCTGAACAGAATCCTATAGGAATTATTACTATGCCTAGCTTCAAGTTATCCTACAAAGCCATACTAATGAAAGCAGCATGGTACTAGCAGACACATCAGTCAACAGGATATAATGGTCCCAGATACAAGGCTTGAATTTTGACAAAAATACTCATTGGATAAAATACACAATTTTAACAAATGATGTTAGAAAACTTCATGTCTTCATACAGTGTAATGAAACTAAATCCTTATATCCTACTGTGCTGATTAGTTTTTGTCAACTTAACATAGTCTAGGGTTATCTGGAAAAATGGGGTATCAAATGAGAAAATGCCTTTGTTAGATTTTTTTATAGGCAAGTCTATAGGGCATTTTTAAAGTAGTGTTTTATGTAAAAGCACCTAGCCCAATGCAGGGTGTGCCGCATCTGGGCTGGTGGTACTGGGAGGCATAATAAAGCAAATTGAGCAAGTCATGGTGAAGGAGCCACTAAGCAACATTCCTCCACGGCCTCTGCTTTAATTCCTGCCATGCATGACCTCCATTCATGATGGACTACAGTCAGGAAGTGTAAACCAGAGCAACTCTGTATTAGTCTGGGTTCTCTAGAGGAACAAGAACTGATAGAATGAATATATATGAGGTTTATTAGAGAACTTACAGACTGTCATCTATAGTGGCTAGTGCAACAATAGCTATCTCCTGATGGAAAGGCCAAGATTCCCATATTTGTTCAGTCCACAAGGCTGGATATCTCAGCTGGTCTTCAATCTACATTGAAATCCTTAAGAAGTAGGTTCTGATACCACTGAAAGAATGCCTCAGCAGCAGGATCGATGGGCTTAACAGCAAGAGTGAGGACAAGCAGGCAAAAAGAAAAAGCTTCCTTCTTCCATGTCATTTTATGTGGGCTGTCACCAGAAGGTCTGCCCCAGATTTAGGGTGGGTTTTAAGACTTCAAATGATCTCTATGTAGGGTGAATCTTTTCACTTCAAATAATCCAATTAAGAAAAATCTCTCATAGATATTTCCAACTCCTTGAGTTTTAGTTAATTACAAATTTTGACAACCAAGAACCTTAACATAAGTCCTGAAACTCTGAAACTGCAAGATTTAAAAATAGTCATTTCAAGATACAGGTATAACTATAAATTTTCAAGTTGCTCAATAACTAAGAAAGATAATTGAAAATTACATCTCACAGAACTAAAAAGCCTCATTAATTCATTATATAATAATATGGCAAGGGAAACTGTCAGTCTGGTGGAGAGACACCCTACATAACAGGAAAAATATTTGCCATCTGTACATCTAACATGATTGGCATCTAGAATATATAAATAGCTCAAGAAATTTAAAAAAAACAGACAACCTGATTTTAAAAGTGAGCTTTGGAACTGAACAGAGAGTGGGAATTCTCAAAATAAGAACTACAAATAGCTACTAAACACTATTAAAGTGTTCAAATGGAAATTAAAACTACTTTACAATCTATCTTACCCCAGTCAGAATGGCAATCATCGAGAAAATAAATGACAACCAATGCTGTTGAGGATGTGGGGAAGAGGAACCCATACTCACATTTCATGCAGCCACCATGGAAATAATTGTACAGGTTTGTCAAAACCTAAAAGTAAAACTACCATATGACCTGATATGCCACTGCTGGACATATATCCAGAGGCCCCCATACACTACTAGAGAGATACTTGAATATCCATGTTCATTGATGCTTCACTCACAATAGCTAGGCCAAAGCCTAGATAGTCATCAATTGATGAATGCATAATGAAAATGTGGTCCATAGACACAATGAAATTATATTCATCTATAAAGAAAAATTAACTTTGCAGAAAATGAATGGAACTGGAAAATATTATACTAAGCAAGGTAACCCAGACCTAGAAATTCAAAGATTACATGCTTTCTCATATACATAGATTTTTAGATTTATTTCATGAATTTGAAATGTCTGCAGAGGTCAGGAAGCTAGAAAATGCCTATGAGAGAAGGAGGAGAAGAGGTCTTAAGTAGAAAGAGGACAGAACAGATGCTATGAGGGTAAAGGTGGGAATATGAAAGTACTACTGGAAGTTAAAAGTTTAAGTGAAGATAAGGTAGGGACATGTGGGGGGCAGGGAGTGGTAAGGAATAGGGAGTGGGTTAACCAACACTAAGAATTTATGAAAAAGCATCATGGAAACCACTACATTGTAAGCTAATTCTTAAAAATATAACTTAAAAAAAGTTTGAATGGCTGTACATGAATAGATAGACAATGCTTCCTCCAAAAGATACAGGTTGTTAAATGAAAATCTCAGTATGAGACACAGGATACATCCTCAAAAGCCACTGGTGTGGGAGGCTCCAGAGTACAGGCTATTGCCATGGCTTTGGAATTGTCCACCATAGATGGCAAGATGCTATTGCTAAAGACACAACACACTTTGGTTACAGAACATAGAGAAACCAAAGATAGAGCTGAACTTCAGGTGATGTAGAGGCTACTGAAGGAGAAAATTTATCAAAGGACTTATTTGGTAATGGACTCTACTTGCTACCATAGTAACCTAGGAAAAACATGAATGTACTGGTAAAATAGTGGCATGATTATTATGAAGGTAACCAACTATTCCTGGTTGTAGGTGAAGCTTGCTCCACAAGAGGAATTCATGTTTGATACTGTAAATCTGGCCAAGATGTGGTCATGGCTGCTGAGGTCATAGGTCTAGGGAGGGAGATACATTTACTACTGTGTTTTGCTAAATGTCAAACTGTCTTTTTGGCACTTGTGTTTATTTTGTTGCTTTCAGTCTTAAAGAAGGCTCTTGTTGAAGTGAGTACAGTCAATGCACAGATGCATAGCTGATAACAGTACTGAGAATAAGTGACTGTTGAGTGCTCAGTTTAAAAAAGGACATTTATAGTAGTATACCCCTCACTCAAGACTAGGGGAACATTGCAGAAAGGAGAGTAGAAAGAATATAAGAGCTGGGGATTGTGGAGAAGTGATGCCAAATGTTGCCTTCGGGATATAACATAGTCCTTGCACCCATGAACTTACAGCAGCTGTGGTTCTCTGAAAAAGACTGACACAAAATCAAGACAATCTATATTCCAGCATGAATGAGAAAGGAGCTTATGAAACTCTCTCTACTTCTAGCTAAGGAGCTACTGGGATTTGATGGATGTTGGGGATGGAAAGCCTTTTGTCAGGGGTTTGGCCACTGGTAGGTTCTTCATGAGCCAGTGATTATGACAAAGGCACATGCATGTAGGAAGCACTAACAAGTCTAATGGGTAAGAAGAAAACAAGGGAGGAAGACATGAAGATAGGAGGAAAATGTATGGGAGGAGTTGGGAGTGAAAGAGGGTGTTTGTATTGGATGTGATCAATATGTATCGAATACATATGTGAAATAGTTAAAGACTAAATAAAAGATATTCCATTTTTCATAAGTGCATGTCTTGGGATGGAGAGATGACTCTGTAATTTAAAGAACATATTGCTCTTCCAGAACCTTTACATTCAGTTCCCAGTTTCCTCAGGAAACTCACAACTGCCTGCAACTCCAGTTCCAGAAGCCTCTATCCTCCATAGGCTCCTGAACTCATGTGGAGAGACCCCCCCATATATATAATTTTAAATATAATGTTTAAAATATCTTTTTAAATCCATTAAAAAATACTTTGAGAGAAATGCCAATTCACTCACAAAGATATGAGTACCAGAATAACATGAGGTAATAATCACAAAGGTAGTTCATAACCATGAATCCAAGATGGCAGAAAACATATAAAGAAGTATTGTAAACAGAAAGGGGCAAGCAAGAGGTGTTCACACCTCGTGGCAAGGAAGGGGGAAGAGAGAGAGGAAGGGAGGAGTTTTTCCTTAAAATGAGGCTTTTATGTCAGGATGTAGGGCAGCCTCAAGGGGCAGTTATCCAAAGGGTGGGTCAGAATATTAACATTCCTCCATTTTGATGACTATAAATGTGAGTTGTAGATAGCAAGTGGGGGAACAAGGGCACTGAATTCTTGAGACTGCTTCAAGCTGGCAAGGGGCGAAGTGGGGAGGGGGAAGCCAGGGGTCATGGTGAAAGATTTCAGGTATCTGTTCCTTGAGAGGGCTAATAGAGCAGGCTGCAGCAGTGATGTTCCAGGAGCTTGTCGGGGAATGGCACACTAAATGAGGAGTACAGAAGCTATGGCATCTGCTATTTCTCTGGTGGTCAGGCGGGAAGAGTGAATCTGAAAGATACGCTCAAAATATAGGTGGGGTCAGAAATGGGCTCTGGAGATTGTCAGCTTTCATCAGACCAGATTTCTTGATATGGTGACAGAACTTTTCCCAGGAACCTGCAGGTATCTGTAAGGCATCTGGAATAGATTTACATCATAGCAAGAGTTAAAAATCCATAGAAATTTAAGGACTCTTAATAAGCATTTGTAGTCAATGCTGTATCAGTTTATCAAAACTTCATTCATCAATATTAAAACTTTGTACCATGAAGTCTGTGAAAGGGGCATACCTGTGTGTAATTTTTTTAAAGATTCATTTATTTATTATGTATACAGAGAGGGTGCCAGATCTCATTACAGATGGTTGTGAGCCATCATGTGGGTGCTGGGAATTGAACTCAGGACCTCTGCAAGAGCAACCAGTGCTCTTAACTTCTGAGCCATCTCTCCAGCCCCCTGTGTGTAATTTTAATAGGAAACATTAATGAGCTATCAAGGTGTTTGTAATCTTGGGATTTGGGTCTGTTAAACTGATACCCTAGTCATCAAACATTATTAGATCTGAGAAGGATAAATTTAAGAAGAATTGAGAGAGCTTTCCAGATACCCAGGCAGCAATCCCAAGTCTCTCCATGGTTGTTGGTAGGGACAGAAGTCTCAAAGGAAGCACTTGTTCAGCTGGTAAGCCCAGATCTGACAGATTTTTTCTGTGGAGTAGAAATTTGGGGAAACTGACCCACCTTGACTTTGTAGTATGGGGCAATTATTCCTTTATTGTTCCACTTATTCACAGTCTGGACAGGATCTCAGCTTTTTACTGGATGGCTGGACTTGCCATAAGCTTCCAAGTTCTTCTTGGAGAAAAAACAGGATGCTGCCAGGAGCTGACATGTCTCTCTATCATAAAAAGCTTTTGTATTAAATGACATATTCTCAGATCTCTAAAGGTCTTTGAGGACTAGGGGAATAAAATATGTTAGATGTATAAATTAAATCTGAATATACATGTTTCCCATTTCATTACAGCTTAAAAGTTACCAAGGCTGGGCAGTGGTGGCACCCGCCTTTAATCCCAGCACTCGGGAGGCAGAGCCAGGCGGATCTCTGTGAGTTCGAGGCCAGACTGGTCTACCAAGTGAGTTCCAGGAAAGGTGCAAAGCTACACAGAGAAACCATGTCTCGAAAAACCAAAAAAATAAAAAAAAATAAATAAAGTTACCAAGGGCAGGGTGGCTTACATTCTTAAGCTTGAATAGACTTTGAGTAAGGAGAGACATTTTTTTTTAATTTGCACTAATTTTTTCCTTTTTTAAATTTATTTTATAATTTAATTTAATTTTACATATCAGCCATAGATTCCCCTGTCCTCCCTCCTCCATCAACCCCCCCTGCCCTCCCCCTAGCCCACCCCCCATTCCCATCTCCTCCAGGGCAAGGACTCCCCTGGGGATTCAGCTCAGCCTGGTAGATTCAATCCAGACAGGTCCAGTCCCCTCCTCCCTTCATCCAGGCTGAGCAAAGTGTTCCTACATAGGCCCTAGGTCCCAAACAGCCATCTCATGCACTAAGGACAGGTCCCGGTCCCACTGCCTGGGGGCCTCCCAGACTGTTCAAGTTAATCAACTGTCTCACTTATCCAGAGGGCCTGATAAAGCTGGGGGAGACATTTTTAAGCCACTGGTAGTGATATTTGAATCTATTACCATCTTAAGGCCCTGTAGCTATTATAGTTCTGACGTTTGAGTATAGCCAGATTATAATCCTGAATGATTTATATAGAAATAATTATTTCCCAAGGTCATACAATACCTCTTTTGTTCTGCATAAAGAAGGTCAAGTGTCTTATCCTGTTTCAGAACCATTTTATCTAATAAATATCAATTGACAATGTTTGGGTCCAGTTTCCTGGTATATCAGTTGGTAGCCGATTTGTCTCCTATGTCAGGGATTCCACCATAAACCCCACCTTCTAGCCTTTCTTGGGAACAAGGAACACAGGATGATGCATTCTCTTCCATAACTGTTTCAAGCTGAAATGAGGTACAGATGGTCAGGACCCTTGCTATTCAAAGGCAATGAGGGAACCTAGGCAATGGGGTGTTTATCAGAAGTATGTGGCTATCTGACTTAGCTGTAGAGTAATTATGTTTTGCTGGACTGGTGTCTCAAGGTTGAAGACAGTAGCCAATGCCTGAATGTGTCAGTCAGCCAAATGGAAGCCCACTAAAACAGATACAGACTGAGACAGGGGTTAAATTTTTATAAATTTGTTTGGGACCTCTTGGCCCATGGTCTTAGTAATTGGGAAAAGGAGACCAGGACCTGAAGCTCGTTTGACCTCTGTGAAGTAGAACCAATGATTTCTTTTTATCCTGTTTAGTTTATATGAATTTTTATTTTATAAAAGGAAATAGAAATTTTAAATAAATTATTATTATCAATCAGTACTGAAATCCATATCATAGAAGAGCAGACAATGGGGATCTGCAAAACAGCAGAAGTAGACTCATATCCTTGAGTTCTAGCAGAATTATAAATTTATGTTAAAAGGTATGTATATCTGGTATTTGTATCCTGAATCATTTATCAAGAGACCTAAAAACTGCTCCCAAGGAAAGGTTCAAGATCTCTCTAATGTCTTCTTTCAATATCAAAAACAAAGTACATTAAAATCTCTTAAGCATTACTGTTGTTACATTATCCTGGCATAGGAGCATGCGGACCCCCCCCCTCCCAACAACTGAGTCAGGAAGTGACTTCCTGGTACCCTTAGTGACCACCCTTATCAAATATGGTGACTGACCATGTTGTCATGTTGTTTTTTTTTCTAAGACAAAATGAACAGATAAATCGAAGCATTTAAAAATCAATCAGAAGCACATTTATGTGGCCATCTCCAGAGTCCTGGCAGTGGCGGTAGTGGCAGAGGGAAGGCAGGCAGCCAGAGGAGGGAGGGGCTTGGCTCCAAGCAGTGGCAATGACAGCAGCAGCAGGAAAAAGAACCTGGGGGTGGGGGGACGACAGAGAGAACAGTATGAGACAAAGGCATAATGGTGAGGGCCCAGGCAGATGCAGAGGAGAGAGATAAGGGGTAGTTTTAAAGGGTGAACATGCCACAAAATGGAGAAGTGAAGCTACCCCTTTCACTTGGCTGTTGTGGGGGGGACGGGGTTAAGTCTGCGTGCCAAGGTCCCAAGGGTGGAACAGGTAGATGAGGTCCTGGCAACAGAGTTAAGCAACAGAAAAAAAAAAGATTTTAAGAGATAGAATTACAAACAAGGAGAGGAATTAGAGGCAGGAATTAGAGACAGGAAAAGAACAAGGTTTGCCTGGCAGGCATATATGTCACAGAAAGGAACCTGGCAACAGCTAGTGATGTAATTATTTAGTAGAGATTGGAGGAACATGGGGGAGGGGGCAGTAAGGAAGGTCCTGGGATAGGAAAGGGTAGTGCATTTTCCACAGTGAGGTAAAAGTCCAGCTTACTGACATTTAGCATCCCCAGAGGGTCAGTGAGGACCAAGGAATGGCGCAAGATAGCCAATGGATCATTGTATCAAAGGCTATGGGCCATGGAATTAACTAAGCACATGTTGTCTCCATATGCCATCACATAGGGACAGAGACCGAAGGGATTAATGCTCAAAAGGCAAGACGCGTGGTGCCGGTACCAGAACTTCGGGAGACAATGATAGAGAGACCAGAGAATCCTCTCATGTGGGGAAATGGCCAAAAGGGAAGAGAGAAATCTTACCGATAGGGTAAAGAGTCCCCAGTGGTACTCCCGTTGGAAAAATGGTGGGCAATAAAGGGTCCTGAAGGTTCCAGGGCCCCTATCATGTCTCAGACTGCCAGCAGGCAAGAGAAATGTGCGAGAGGGCCTCTGCTGAGTCACCAGTGTTAAGATATTGCATGTGTGGGACTCCTGCCTGGCCAGACCAGGGTGTCCCACTCATAAGGGACACATGCTGGGCAGATGTAGTGGTGGGTGGCAGGTGGTGGCACATCAGTCACAACCAAGGCACTGCATTTGTGCAGAAATAAATTTATTTAAGTGGGAGATAAAGAGAAAGATAGGGAAAGAGGGAGGCAGAAAGATAGAGAAGGGAGGGAAAGCAGAGGTGTGCATATCTCATGGAGAGGAAGGGAAAGGAGGGAAGAGAGAGGGAAGGGAGGGTTTTCCTTAAAATGAGGCTTTTACATCAGGAAGCAGGGTAGCCCCAAGGGGTGTGTTTCCAAGGGGCATATCAGAATATTAACAGGAACAGTAAACAAAAAATCTTCTAATACTAATAATAGAGGAGAAAGAAAACAAGAACAATCTAACCAACTAGAAAAACAACTACTAAAATTATCCATCAATAACAAAGTTAAGTATAAATGGCCTCAACTCACCAATAAAAAGATACAGACTAGCTGTGTATATTAAACCCCAAATCAGCTATCTGTTGTTTCCTAGAAACATGGGCCACTTGCATGTGTTAAATCAACCATAATGAACATCTTTGTTAGCTTTAACTATAAACTTGATACAGGCTAGAGTGACCTAAGGGGGCCTCAATTGAAGGATCACATTTCCCTGTCAGCATGTCTGGGAGGATGTCTTAACTGTTGTTTGGTGTAGGAGGGTCCATCTCACTGTGGGTAGCTCATTCCTTAGACAGACGGTCCTGGGATGTGTAAGAAAGCTAACTAAGCATGAGTCAGCAAGAAAAGAAGCAAGCATCATCATCATCCTCCATAGATTTTGTTCAAGTCCCTGCATGATTTCCTGCCCTTCCTTCTTTCAACTATGGAATATGATATGAAAGTGTAAGTCAAATAAACCTTGTCTTCTACTGGTTTGCTTTGGGTCATTGTTTCATCACATCAACAGAAAGGAGACTAGAACACACATTTTCAAGTTCTTCTAGACTCTATTCTTAACATTTCCACAAAGAACCCAAAGTAAAGGGTCTCCTACACTTTTGTTTCAACTTTTTATGTTTTCTGCAGTTTGAATATAACATACACAGGTAGTGTTTTTTAATATTATTATTTATCCTGTTTGATGTTCTCTGAGATTCCTGAATCTGCATTTTCAAAAATTATCTGCAGCTGTTATTTAGTTTTCTGTTTCTCCCTGTGTGTCTCTCTGTCTCTGTCTGTCTGTCTGTCTCTCTCTCTGGTGTTTTGGGGCACTGTTCAGTTATGTATGCATTACAACTTCTATAATTGTCCCAAAGTTTTTAGATATGCTATTACCTTTTTTATTTTTCTTTCTGTGATTCAATTCAAGGAGTTTTCAAATATTTATGAAGCTTGTTGGTTCTTTCCTTAGGCAGGCCCATCTTTTAATGAGCATGAGTAGGCATGTGCCATTGTTCATTTGACATGTGGTGGCATGAGTGGAGGAGAGATGTCCCCCACCATCCTCCCCCTATTAATGCCTGAGACTAGAGGAGGAGCTGGCCCTGGGATCATAAGAGTAGGAGGGCTATCCCTGCCCCTCACCAGCTGCAGTACTCAGGAGAGTGTCCTGCACTTTACCTGGGTAACACAATAGAACTGGCCCTGATGGTGTAGGTAATAGGAGAGCTGACCCTGAGGGAGTGAAAGCAGGAGAACTGGCCCCACCCCTCACTCCTTGCTGCTAAGGATAAATTAGCCAGGGCAACACAGGGAACTCACTGTGGAAGTGAGGACAGGAGAGAACAGGCAGGCTGACCAACCCTGCAGTTACCCAGCCCATAACCAGGATTATGACTTGGTCCACCCCAACATCCACCCCAACTATGACCTGCTGGAGACCCCAAAGCTGCAGGATCTCCATAACATAGGGCAACAACAGGATATCCAAGAAGAATACCTGAGAGGGCCCAGCATTGATAGTATAATAGAGACCAGGGGCCTTGAACCAGACCAGTAACTCTTTGTAGTGACACTTGCAGGTAAAGATATATGAACAAAGGGGTTTACTGCATGACTCACTGTGTCACACTGCAGCTTCCATGACCATGATGAGATTTTACATTTTTTCCTTTTTTTTCCTCTTAAATTTTGTTTTATTTTGGGGCGTGTTGCAGGGGCAAAGGGCAGATGCAATGGGATAAGAAAATGAATGGAATCAAGATGCAGGATGTGAAAAACACACAGAATAAATAAAAATAAAGTAAAAAAGAATAAAAGAAAGACCCATGTTAGATTTATGATATATAGAAGATAATAGATTTGTGTTACTTTGAACTATGAGATTTGTGATAATTTGTTATAGGAACAACAAAAAACTAATATGGCATAATAGACCTCTAACCTCTTAAGCATATCTTGAGATATATTACAAAATAATTGTTCAAACTACATCTTGTACTCCAGACAATTAATATAACTGTTTCCAATGGGGTAAATTCAGTATAAATATAATAGTTGTTATTGTTAATTTCCCCCTGTGCCTCCATCTCATCTTTTCCAATCCAGTTCCCATGATATTGTGGGTTATAATTAATGGTTAACTGAAAGGCCACAGAATGGAAAGCTATTACACATGCATTTTTCTCAAATTTACTGGACCTGGGGAAGCAGAGCCATGTGATTACTTCTTTTGGTTTGACCTAGTTAATTCTCTCTTTATTGAATCCCATATTTGGGACATACAAAGTAACAACATTTTTATTTTTAAAAAGATGTTAAGTTTTTTGGATTAATGAGAAACATGGGCCTAAACATTAGAACTCATACCGAAAAGATTTAAATCCAAATTTAAAAGCTGTTTTCCTGGAACCATGCCTCTTTGTAGTGGGCTTTCAGTTTTGTTTTGCTAAGTATCCAATGATCCAATTGTAAGTGAAGGAAACCTAGATTAAAAAGTTGTTCATTAGACATATGCCAACTCCAAAATTTATTCACTGTTTTTCACCATACATTTTTCCTTAGTTTCAATTGTGATAATCTTTATTATATCTTGGAAAGTGTGTATTTCTCAAGTTTTACATGTCATAGCCAAAAACAAAGTACAGGGCTCTTTCTTCTACTTTGCAAGCAGGTGTGAGAAGCTTCAGGCACTCCGGGCATTCTAGACTCTGGTGTTTTCATTTCCCTTCAAGTTCCAGCAGCAAGTGGTAGTAGTAGGCAGGCAGAAGCCATGACAAGTGGTACCACTAGCATGCATTCAATGTAATTGTCTTATGAAGGTCCCAGGAACCTATATAAGCCTTATCATTATGATGACAGCCTCTGGTATGATCAGTATTACAGACTTTTGGCCCTGCAGACTTGGGAAAACTTCAGGTGACAGACCCCATGATTACTTGTTCCCTAACAGCCTCTCTATACTTTTCTGCTTCTCTTGTTCCTGCCTTGCTGCTCTGGAACTATTCTGCTACTTCATGGCAGGAAACTGATCATTGATTCCTCCCACAAATTAGTGGCCACTGCCAGTACAACTCAAGGTATCTGTCAAATGGTGTTTGGGAGCTAGAATGAATAGAACTAAAGCACATCTGAGATCACTTAAGCAAATTTATTCTCTGATGGTAGAGTTTCCAGCTTGGGAGAGGGTTCTGGTCTCTGCCGATATATCATAGACATCCAGGTCATCAATCAAGTAGCAATTGCCATACCTGTATACTCCAAAGGCAGGTAAGAACTCATAACCCAGAAGCCAAACACGGGATGGGATGTTCTACTATGCAGTCTCTATATAGGACCTGCTCAATGGGGACCATGCAGATCCTCAGCTCTCAAGATGTTGTCATTAACACTATGGGCCTGGAATTTAGCTTTCCAGCCACCACCTAGCCCTGTGTCTCAGCACTCACTTCTTTCTCTGATGTCTCTGCTGCTGTTTCTTTGTGTTGTCACATTGGCCTGTACTACTGAAAGTAGGCAAGAAAAGGCCACACATAAGAAGGCTTTAGGGCTTGAGAGATTGCTCACTGGTTAAGACTGCTTATCATTCTTGAAGAGAACCCCAATTAGGCTCCCCAAACCCAGTCAGATGGCTCAAATTCAGGATATCCAATGCCCTCTTCTAGACTTCTTGAGCACCTGCACACACATGCTACACATAAATTCATTCAGGCACATACACATACACATAATTGAAAAATTAAATAAATATTTTTAAAAGACAAAAGAAACCTTTATTGGGCCTGCTGTCCCAACATCTTGAGAGATAGCACGGGAGGGATAGCATTACAATAAATTCACTCTGTGAGTCAGATCATCCTGCTTGTGAGAACCAGAAGGAGTGTTTGGACCAATAACAGCCACTGATGGGCCAATTGCAGCCACTTATTTAGGTAGCTATAAGCCTTGCCTCATAACATCAATCAAGTCACTATGTTTAGTCTTTGGGTCTTCGAGTTTAGTCAAGGTAATTAAATCATCACCCTGTCCCTTACCACCAGTAATAGTAGTCCTTCCTTGAGAGCAAAAGTTTCCCCTCTGATAAAATGGAAATAATCCACCATTGTTTATTTTATAAATCATTTCAAACAGCCTTACTGGACTATCCCTTCACGTCAATCATCTACAATTTTTGCATATTTGTATCATGACATCTGCCAAGTATCTCAGACATTGGTGTTGACATGTGGCCAGTCTGGCTGGTTGTTAGAATAACAGTTCTTTTTTGCTCACGATGGCCAGGGTGGGTAGGAAAAGTCCAATAGATGCCAATTAAAGAGTCAGATTGTTCCATCCCCATTGTCTTTGTTTATATACAGAAAAAGTGAACATTGGAAGGAGTTCTTACAATACAAACATTTAAAAAATTATGAAAACACTACCAATGATCTTAACAATGAGCAACATCTGCCATTTGACAAAGAGAAGGTGAATGCCCCTCATCTGTTTCACCAGCTCTGGTGAAACTTTACATAAAAAAAAAAAAATTCAATCTTGGGAAAAACTAAGTTGATTTACTCTTTAATCAGAAGATATGAATGAAGGCTTTCCTAAAAACTCATGGATTTCCAGTAACCAAGACATCAAAAATGGGTTCACAAATGACAAAAAATTACAGAGTGTGTCATAGAGAGGCCTGTTGTAAAGCTTGGTGTGCTGGAGAAATTATGTCGAATTGACATAACTTAATCATTTTGGAAGAGAGAATGTCAATTGAGAAAATGCCCCAGTCGGATTGACCTATAAGCAAGCTTGTGGGGCATTTTCTTCATTAGTGATTAATGTGGGAGAGCCTGTGAACAAATACACCTTTCTATTGTCTACAAGAACATTATCTTAACTTTACAAATAGTCAGTTCTTCAAAAATGAAGAAGTTTAAAAAAAAAAAAAGGTATTTCAAGCAAACAAGACCAGGAAAGAAGCAGGCATTGCCATCCTAATATCTGAAAGGGTGGGGGAGCAAAAAACAAAAACAAAAAACCTTCCACCTAACACTAATCATAAGACGCAAAGAAGGAAACTTCAATCATTTTTCTCCAGAGTCTGAGTAAGTCCTTATGATACTTCAAAATGCCTTCCACAACTGCCCCTCACCTCATCTAGCTCTGACTCCACTTCTAATAACCTAGCTAAGTCTATCTGCCACTGTGGGTGCTACAATCAAACTCTAGGTTTCTGCAAGGAAACAGGCTCCTTAAACTTTCCACCCAGTCAGATCCTGAAACTCCTTCTAAAGGATCTAGTCCATGCACCAGGACAAACATCCTGCACACCAGCCCCCTATGTCAACCTGACTTTATTACACCTAAGCTATATCCAAACTCAAATCTCAACCCAGTCTGCAATCTTTTCTGCCCCAAGATGCTATGTCCATATCAGACAGAGAATTTATAAAAGAAGTCTACATTCCCAGATCTCATCACAGGAATATGAAATATATGAAAAATCTAGTCAGTATATCCCCAAAAGCTCCCCAAACCCATCAATCCTGTAGAACTGTTTATAAATGAGACACATAATTTATAAGAACAATGATTAACTTCATCAAAGAATTCAAGAAGTTTAAAGAAGACACAAAGAAACAGTGCCATAAACTTAAAGAAAAAGAAAAGGAGCATTTGATGCTCTAGTGATGTCCAAGAAAACACAAACATAAGGCTGATAGAAATGACAGAAACAACCCAGAATTTGAAAATGGAATTCAATAAAGAGATAGAATCATTGAAGAGGACTCACACTGAGATGAATATGGAATTTAAATACCTAGGCAATTCAAAATAAAACCTTAAAAGTAGAATAAATAAAGCAGAAGATAGTGTATCAGGACTAAAAGATAAAATAGGATATCAACAAAATAAGCAAAGAAATTTTAAGAACACAGGAAAAGAACATACAATAAATGTGAAACACTATAGAAAGAACAAATCTTTGAATTATTTAATTAGATGGCAGAGAAAATCCCAGATCAATTGTACAAACCAGATATTTAATAAGATCACAGAAGAAAACGTTCCCAAACTAAGAAAAGAAATACCCAAACAAATATAAGAAGCATACACAACACTACATAGACAAGATCAGAAAAGAAAATCTCCATGGTTTATCACAATTAAAATACTCAATATAGAGAGAAAAGAAAGTGTATGAAAGATGCAAAAGAGAAAACATAAGTCACATATAAAGGAAAACCTATCAGGAAAAAAAAAAAACAAACCTGATTTCTCTATTGAAACTTTCAAAGCCAGAAGAACCTCAAGCAATACATTCCAAGTCAAAAAAGACCTTGACAGCAAAACTAGGCTAACATATACAGCAAAATTATCCACAATTGTTGGGTGTTTCCACAGGAAATAGCCAAATTGTAATGGCTGTGGATCTCTGGATCTGATTCCATCAGTCACTGGATAAGAGTTCTATCATGACAGTTAGGGTATTCAGTCATCAGATCACCAGAGTAGATCAGCTCGGGCTTTCTCTCAACCATTGCCAGTAGACTATTGTGGAGGTATCTTTGTGGATTTCTGGGGACCTCTCTAGCACTCTGCTTTTTCCTATTCCCATGGAGTCTTCATTTATCATGGTATCTCTTTCCTTATTCTCCCACTCTGTTCCTGATCCTGTTGGGACCGCCTGCTCCCCTAAGCTTTCTTTCCCTTGCCCTCCATTAACACTCCCCCTCATGTCCAGGTTGCTCATGTAGATCTCATCCATTTCCCTATTCTTGGGTGAGCCCTGTGTCTTTCTTAGGGTCCTCTTTACTAGGTAGTCTCCCTGGAGTTGTGAGTAGCAATCTAGTCATTTTTGTTCCCTGTATTCCTGATCTCTCCAAGACCCTTATTATGAAGGGGTGTTGGATTTTGTCAAAGGCCTTTTCAGCATCTAATGAGATGATCATGTGGTTTTTTTTTCTTTCAGTTTGTTTATATGGTGTATTACATTAATGGACTTTCATATATTGAACCACCCTTGCATCCCTGGGATGAAGCCTACATGGTCATGATGGATAATTGTTTTGATGTGTTCTTGGAGTCTGTTTGCCAGTATTTTATTGAGTATTTTTGCATCAATTTTCATGAGAGAGATTGGTCTGTAGTTCTCTTTCTTTGTTGCATCTTTGTTTGGCTTGGGAATCAGAGTAATTGTATCCTCATAGAAGGAGTTTGGTAAGGTTCCTTCTGCTTCTATTGTGTGGAACAATTTAAAGAGTATTGGTATTATGTCTTCTTTGAAGATGCAGTAGAATTCTGCATTGAAACCATCTGGTCCTGGCCTTTTTTTGGTTTGGAGACTTTTAATGACTATTTCTACTTCCTTAGGGGTTATTGGACTATTCAAATGGTTTATCTGGTCTTGATTAGGTATGTGGTACCTATCTAGAAAATTATCCATTTCTTTTAGATTTTTCCAATTTTGTGGAGTACAGGTTTTTGAAGTATGATGATTCTCTGGATTTCCTCATTGACTGTTGTTATGTCTCCCTTTTCATTTCTGATTTGCTAATTTGGATGCGCTCTCTCTCTCTCTCTCTCTCTCTCTCTCTCTCTCTCTCTCTCTCTCTGCCTTTTGGTTAATTTGGATAAGGACTTGTCTATCTCATTGATTTTCTCAAAGAACTAACTCTTTGTTTCATTGATTCTTTGTATTGTTCTCTTTGTTTCTATTTTACTGATTTCAGACCTCAATGTGATTATTTCCTGGCATCTATTCCTCCTGGGTGACTTTGCTTCTTCTTGTTCTACAGCTTTCAGCTGTACTGTTAAGTCACTAGCATGAGATTTCTCCAGCTTCTTTATGTGGGCATTTAGTACTATGAAATTTCCTCTTAGCACTGCTTTCATAGTGTCCCATAAGTTTGGGTATGTGGTGTATTCATTTTCATTGATCTCTAGGAAGTCTTTAATTTCTTTTTTACTTCTTCCTTGACCCATTGGTGACTCAGATGAGCATTATTAAGTTTCTATGAGATTGTAGGCTTTCTGTAATTTTTGTTGTTGTTGAAATCTAACTTTAAACCATGGTGGTCTGATAGAACATATGAGGTTATTCCAATTTTTTTGTATCTGTTGAAATTTGCTTTGTGGCCAAGTGTGTGGTCAATTTTAGAGAAGGTTCAATGGGGTACTGAGAAGAAGGTATATTCTTTTTTGTTAGGATGAAATGTTCTGTAGATATCAATTAAGTCCATTTGAGTCAACATCAGTTAAGTCCTTTATTTCTCTGTTAAGTTTCAATTTGACAGATCTGTCCAGAGGTGAAAGTGGAGTGTTCAAGTCTCCCACTATTAATGTGTGGGGTTTTATATGTGATTTAAGCTTTAGTGATGTTTCTTTTACATATGTGGATACCCTTGTGTTTGGGGCATAAATGTTCAGAATTGAAACTTCATCTTGGTGGATCTTTCCTGTGAAGAGTATGTAATGTCCTTTTTTAATCTCTTTTTATTGATTTTAGTTTGAAGTCTATTTTGCTGGATATTAGGATGGCTACACCAGCTTGCTT
The DNA here is from genome assembly GCF_903995425.1 of Onychomys torridus. Lineage (NCBI taxonomy): Eukaryota > Metazoa > Chordata > Mammalia > Rodentia > Cricetidae > Onychomys > Onychomys torridus. The sequence continues at coordinate 2,375,157 of NC_050450.1, forward strand.
CTTAAGACCATTTGATTGGAAAGTATTTTCCCAGACTTTTATTCTGAGGAGTGTCTATCCTTGATTTTGAGGTGTGTTTCTTGTATGCAGCAGAAAGATGGGTCCTGCTTTCATATCCATTCTGTTAGCCTGTATCTTTTTATAGGTGAGTTAAGTCCATTGATATTAAGGGATATTAATGACCAATGATTGTTCATTCCTGTTATCTTTTGGTCATAGTGTGTGTATATGTCTCTTCTTTGGGGTTTACTGCTGTGGTGTTAGCTGTTTGCCTGTGTTTTCATGGGTGTATCTGACTTCCTTAGGTTGGAATTTTCCTTCTAGTGCTTCCTGGGTTTGTGGATAAGTATTGTTTAAATCTGGTTTTGTCTTGGAAGGTCTTTTTCACTCCATCTATGATGATTGAAAGTTTTGCTGGGTATATTTGTCTAGGCTGGCATCCATGGTCTCTTAGTGTCTGTATTACATCTGTCCAGGTCTTTCTGGCTTTCAAAGTCTCCATTGAGAAATTGGGTGTTATTCTGATTTGCCTTTATAAGTTGCTTGGCCTTTTTCCTTTGCTGCTATTAATATTCTTCTTTATTCTGTAGGTTTAGTTGTTTAATTATTATGTGATGAGGGGATTTTTTGGGGATGTCTCATTTGTTTGGTGTTCTATAGGCTTCTTGTATCTTCATAGGCATTTCCTTCTTTAAGTTGGGAAAGTTTTCTTCTATGGTCTTGTTGAATATATTTTCTGTGCCTTTGAGTTGGTATTCTTCTCCTTCCTCTATCCCTATTATTTTTAGGTTTGGTCTTTTCATGGTATCTCAGATTTCTTGGACATTTTGTCTTTGGTATTTTCTTTGACTGACAAATCCATTTCCTCTATTGTATCCTCTACACCAGAGATCCTCTCTTCCAACTCTCATATTCTGTGGGTTATTCTTGCATCTGTGTTTCCTGTTCATTTACTCAGATTTTCTATTTCCAGCATTCCCTCTGTTTGTGTCTTCATTTTTTCTATTTTCCTTTTCATGTCTCAAACTGTTTCCCTCACCTGTTTCATTGCTTTTTCATGGTTTTCTTTTTTCTTTTTCTTTTTTCTTTGAGACAGGGTCTCTCTGTGTAGCTTTGCGCCTTTCCAGGAACTCACTTGGTAGACCAGGCTGGCCTCAAACTCATAGAGATCCACCTGGCTCTGCCTCCCAAGTACTGGGATTAAAGGTGTGCGCCACCACCACCTGGCCTCATGGTTTTCTTTAAAGGATTTATTGCTTTCTTCCAACTTTTTATTTGTCTTTTCCTCTATTTCTTTATAGATTTCTTCCCATTTTTTGTTCATCTTTTCTTCAATTTCATTTTTTATTTTTTCTTGAAAGGCCTCTAACATCCTCATGATGCTATGCTTAAGGTTGCTTTCTTTTGCTACTTCTACCTTGTGATGTTCAGGTCTTGCTGTTGGATGAGGGCTAGGTTCTGGTGATGCTGTATTGCTCTTTATTGTAGTATGTACTTCTGCCTTGAAGTCTGCCCATCTCCTTGTCTAATAGGTATAAGAGGTGCCTGTGTCTGAAGGAGCTGCTTTTGGTCCACTCTGTATCTCAGGGGGCCCTTCTGGGTCTATTCTTAGCTCTTGGCCTAATTGGAGCAGGCACCTTCTGTGTCTCTGGGGGCTGCTCTTGAGTCAACCAAAGCTAGTTGATTCTGTGACTCACTGATTCATTCATGGTCTTATCAGGGCCCTTGGTCCAGTCAGAGCTGACAGATTCTGTGTTTCAGGAAGCCTTTTTTGGGTCCAATGAGAGGTGGCAGATTCTACTTCTCAGAAAACGACTCTTGGTTTAATGAGGGCTGGCAGATTCCCTGTCTCCTGAGTTTACTCTTGTTCCAATGACAGCTCTTTGTCCAATAAAAGCTCTCTCTCTCTGGGCCAAAAGAGAGCTGGAGGTTGGTTTCCAAGCATCAGGAAGTGGTGGAGATCTTGTGTGGATGGGTGTGGGGGCAGGGAAGGTAGATTGCAGGATCTCTGGGGGGGGGGCCTTGGAGAAGAAGGACCTTCCCATAGGAGCCCTGCAAGCTGGCCAGCAACTGGGACCTAGTTGGGCACCTGTTCCCCAGGAAATGCCAGAGGAATAGGTCCTAGGGGCAGGCCTCCCTGGTTATGAAAAGAGTCTCTCACCTGTGGGGCTACTGCTTTTTTATTTGTATATTTTATATTTGTATCCAACCATGTTGATGAAAGTATGTATGAGCTCTAAACTTTTTCTTGTGGAATTTCTGAGGTCTTTTATATGCAGCATCATAAAATTTGCAAATAAGGACAGTTTGGTGAGGGAGTGGAGGAAGTTCTGAGTGGGGGTAGGGAAGTAGCAGATGAAGTCCTGAGAGAATGTGTGCTTTTGGTGTGAGCACAGCCGTATCAAGGACCTCAAGGCTTCATATCCATGGGAATGGCAAAGCTTCCCCAGGTCCATGTGTGGAGGTTTATATGTGTAGAAAACATTATCTAATCTTCCTCCTCCCTTTACAGACAAAAACTATTCTCCTATAGAGACCTCCTGTAAGGGTCTGAAGAAATGCTGAAGGAGATCTCAGACTCAAATAGTATGTAAAAGCAAAGAGAATTCATTTATCAATATTCCAGCATGCATGTGGACACCTGTGCAAAATGGCAAATGACTCCAAGAGGAGCATGCAGGCTCCTTTTAAGCACAGCTAAGGGGAGTTTCAGGGACAGCTAGGTCATCTCATACATATTTGTTAAGCAAGCAGCTGTTTCACTACCATACTTTTCAATGGCTGAGGTTTAGTCTTATCATTTTTGGACATACTTGACAAGCTTGAGCAAGTCTGGACATGACTCAGAAGGGGGCTGCTGGATTTGTCCTAGAGACATTGTGAGGCTGACTTAGACCTTATGTTTGTTCTTTTCCTCATCCCTGAATGTAAGTGTATTATGGACAAATGGCCTTTTGTTGGGAGACAACTGTTTTGCCCTTCTTAAAGAACTGAAACCTAAATTCATTTATGAGAGTGGAAGAGTTTAACCCCTTCACCCCAACTGAGATTAGCTTGTATCTGCCTTCTTGTTGAGCTACATACAATAAGCCCACATCCTAGTTTAGCTGCATACAACAGACTTCCTTTTCAGTTCTGATATGTGAAATAAAGGTGCTGAGTTCCTTGGCTGCTGCTGCATCTCCATCAGAGAACACTTCTCACTTGATGCCAGGTTTTCTGTATGTGTATCTGTCTTTCTTTATTTCCTATTACCCCAATTAGGTCAATCCCTAAGCCATGTAGATCATGGCACTTTGACTTTTTTTTTTTCTATTTTTAACAATTTTCATTCCCCTCTCCTATTAGATTACTCTAACTATTTCAAGCATTATATTCACTAAGAGTGAAGAAAATGAACACCCTTGACTTGATGCTTTTCTTTTTTCTTTTTTTTTCTTTTTCTTTTTTTTTTTTTTTTTTTTTTTTTTTTTTTTTCAAGACAGGGTTTCCCTGTGTAGCTTTGTGCCTTTCCTGTAACTCACTTGGTAGCCCAGGCCGGCCTCAAACTCACAAAGATCTGCATGCCCCTTTCTCCCAAGTGCTGGGATTAAAGGCGGGCGCCACCACTGCCCGGCAACTTCATGCTTTTCTTAACAGAAATGTGTGGTAGTATTGTATTCCCTGAAATATTGTGCCCGGTAATAAACTTAGCTGGGGTCAGAGAACAGGACCGCCACAATATTAAACATAGAGGTTAGGCAGTAGTGGCACACACCTTTAATCCCAGCACTTGGGAGGCAGAGCCAGGCAGATCTCCGAGTTCAAGGCCACATTAGAAATAGCCAGGCTTGGTGAATCGCGACTTTAACCCCAGAAAGCAAGCCTTTAATCCCAGGGAGTGACAGCAGAAAGAGAAAGATGTATAAGGCATGAGGACCAGAAACTAGAAGCATTTTGGCTGGTTAAGCATTTGGCTGGTTAAGCTTTTAGGCTTTGAGCAGCACAGTTCAGCTGAGATTCATTTGGATGAAGACTCAGAAGCTTGCAGTCTGAGGAAACAAGACCAGCTGAGGAACTGGCAAGGTGTGGAAGCTGTGGCTTGTTCTGCTTCTCTGATCTTCCAGCAGTCACCCCAATACCTGGCCTCAGGTTTGATTTTATTAATAAGACTTTTTAAGATTCCTACTATAGAAATGCTTTGAGTTTTTCTTCTATTTAGTGTAATTTTGTCTGTATATTTTTCATATATAGCTTTTATTGTTTTGAAATATGTTCCTTCTATTCCTAGTATATTCAGAAATTTAGCATGAAAGGATGTTGGATTTTATTACAAGACTTCTCTACATCTAATGAGATTATGTCACTTCTGCCCTTGGGTGCAGTACTTTGAATATGTAGATATTTGTCCCTGATTATCTGGTAAACCATATTAATGCATCCCTCAATTTGGTTTGCAAGTATTTTATTGAGATGTTTTGCATCTATGTTGTGGTGGTTTGAAAGAAAATGGCCCTTAAAAGGGGTGGTAATATTAGGAGGTGTGGCTTTGCTGGAGTGGGTGTGGTCTTGTTGGTATAAGTATGTCACTGTGGAGGTGGGCTTTGAGGTCTCATATATGCTCAAGGAACACCCAGTATCTCAGTTCACTTTCTGTTGTCTTTGGATCAAGATGTAGAATTTCCCAGCACCATTTCTGCCTGCACATAGCTATACTCTCAGCAACCATGATCCCTGCCATGATGATAATGAAGTAAACCTCTGAAACTACAACCCACCACCTCAATTAAATGTTTTCCTCTATAAGAGGTGCCATAGATCATGGTGTCTCTTCACAGCCATAGACACTAAGACATATGTACACATTAGTATATAATCTCTATTGTTTTTTTTATCTAGTTTTGGTATCATTAAAAAGAACTTTATAGGATTTGTTTTCCAATTTATAGCATAGTTTGAGTAAGATCTATGTTACTTCTTTGATGGATTGGTAGTATTCTGACTTTAATCTATCCAGGTACAGACTTGTTTTGGTTTGGAGGATTTTAAAACAATCATGAATCTTGTTTAAATTGCTTATCTCATCTTTGCTAGGGTGTATGTACTTAGAAATTCTTCTATTTCTTTTAGATTTTTTAATTCAGTAGAATATCGTTTTTAAGTTATAGCTAAATATTTTCTAAATTTCATTGACATCTGTTGTTCTGACTCCCTTTTCACATGTAATTTTATTAATTTGGGTCTTCTCGTTCATTTGATTCATTTGGCTAAGTTTTTCAATCAATCTAAATGATCTTACTAAATAAAAAACATAGAGCCAAATATAGGGGTGAAAGCCTTAGAGAAAGATGAGGGCAATAGGGAAAGCCATCAGCCAACCTTACCTCACCAACTCTGCAGCTTCCAGATGTGAGTTACTTCCAGTTTACCCATGCCTTTATTGCCTTGCTGTTCTGCCCTCTCATTGGCTCTTAGCCCAGCTACCTCACTTTCTCTCCCTAAACAGCTCTGTCACTTTCTGTCTGTCTGTATATACGTCCAGGTCTCTATGGTTGGTACTAGGATTAAAGGCATGTGTCACCACACTTGGCTAGGTTCCCTAGTGTGGCCTTGAACACACAGAGATCCCATCTGCTAAGGGATGGGATTAAGGGCATGTGCTACTGCTGCCTGACTTCTTTGTTTACTTAAAATGGCTTGCTATTTCCTCTGATCTCCAGGCAAACTTTATTTATTAAAGCACAAATAAAATATCACCACAAATCTTATCTTTTTTAAGAACCCATATTTCATTTCATATTTTTTATTTTTGTTTTTAATTTCATTAATTTTTCCCTTAATTATTTCTTTCTCTCCATCACTTTGGGTTTATTTTTGTTTCTTCAAGACTTTAGGATGCATTGTTTTGGGGTTTATCTGAGATTTCTCTGATATTTTATTATTATTATATGGGGAATACATATGTGCCATAGTGAACATATGGAGGTCAGAAGACAACTTTGTAGAGTCAGTTCTTTCCTTCTACTTTTATGTAGGTTCTGGGGAGAGAACTCAGGTTGTCAAGCTTAAATAGCAAATGTTTTATTTGCTGAGCCATTTCACCTGATTTTTTAATATAGGCACTAGAAGCTTCTAAACTTCCCTGTTGGTATTTGTTATATTGACTTTTCTTAGAAAGATGCAAACGAAAGCCTATTCATCTTAGATGGGGACCAATGAGAACCAAAGGACAATTTTGTTATGCGTGTCCACCAAAGATGACCACTCTAGCACAGTTTATAGCCAATTGAAATTCTTTACTCCAGCTGACTGGGACTACACTCAGACTTTTGGACCTAAAATTAGTACCAAGTGTCCAGAGGACAGGGTTTTTGAAGGCAGAAACCATGTCCTGGCATCTTGGTTAGAAGCTACAAGGGGAGCTCCATGTAAACAAGCAATTTAACAGAAGCTAAATTAAGCAGTTATCTGGAGAAGGTTCTGCACACAGACAGTTTAACAGAAGCTAAATTAAGTTAGCTGAGGCATCTTGACCTTGAGTTGCTAGAATAGAGTTGAGTAATTTTCCATAGGATTTTCCATCAAGGAGACTAAATTATAGTTAAACTTGAAATGGCATCAGCAAGAATACAAAATGGAGGAACCCCTATACTATCTTGTCATGTCATGATTTCCCCAAAGTCATTGGTAAGAGCAATGAGGGTTTTTTTGTTTGTTTGTTTGTTTGTTTGTTTGTTTGTTTGTTTTTAACTTCCTTGAAGGTCACGGGTAAAGAGTTACTTACAGGACTGTGAATGACCCCCAAACAGCTGCATAATTTCAAAGTCCCACCCCATCGTGGATACTGACTCACGGAAGCAACTTCATGAAATTTCACTTTCAATTGACTTTAAACTGTTCATGTATACTGGCATCTCCCAAAATCCCTTGCAGCTTGGGGTTAGGGGGTATGGAAAAACAGTAACTTGAATTTTAAGTTAGTGTCCACTGATTCTTCTTTCTTCTACTTACTAGGGAGTGCTAATTGTCATCATAATAGACCTGACCAGCTCTATATTGTTCTGCTTCAGTTGCCATGATGACTGTGGTGAAGACCAAGATGACATCTTGTTATAACTGTAACAACAGTGTTTTCATTATATTCCATAAGTTTTATTAATCATACAGTTTTCTCTTTCATGTGTTTCTAGGAATTTTGTGATTTTCTTCTGGATTTCTCCAATGCCTCATTCATTTTTCAGTAGTGGTACTATCAATGGGTTCATTTATTTACCAGTTAAATAATTAAAAGGCATGAAGAATCTTGAGCCTGACAGGTAGCAGCTGAGAAATCACAAACAGGAGTAGACAGAAAGGTTTTTATTAGAGGTGAGGAAACACATATGGTGGGCACACAGACACTCCACAAAGTGGAGGGAGGATGTAGGAAGCAGAAACCAGCTTCTTCTTAAGGGCTGGGAGTCATGCTCCCTTTTTTAGGGCTGGTCAGTATTAATGAAAAACAGAATGACTGACTGGTCCACAACAATTATGTAATTATAATCTAATCCAGCCTTGAATTTGTTGAGTGAGTCTATCAACCATGGTCCTACTGACAAGAGAAAAAGCCCACAAAGCCCCTTGTAAGCTGCCAGGATTTTATGTCAGATCAAGAGGATGAGGAAGAAGTCATCTTGGAGGTTCACCATCTTTACTATACTCATACCCTTCTCCCTATTTGTCTGCCTACTAGGGAATCTGTCCAATTCTTGGTTTCTTGTTGGTGTGTTTCTTGATCTCCATGAAATCTCTGTGTATTTTATGCAACTTTCTTGTTATCAATTTCTAGCTTTATCCCATGGTTATCAGAAGAGTACAAGATGTTATTTTAGTTTTATCATTTGCTGATTATTGTCCTGTGTATTTTAGAAGTTTTATGGGATGTGCCTTAGGTAGTGTTTCTGTTGCTAACACCATGACTAAGGCAACTCATACAAAGGAAAGCATTTAATTGGGGCTGGCTTGCAGTTTGGGAGTTTGCTCCATTATCATCATTGCAGGAAACATTGTGGGATACAGGAAGACATGGTACTGCAGAGGTAGCTGAGAGTTCTACATCCAGATTCACAGACATCAGGAAGAGAGAGTAAACCACTAGGCCTGGATTGAGCATCTGAGACCTCAAAGCCCACCTCCAGTGACACACTTCCTCCAATAATGCCACACCTACTCCAGCAAGGCCACACCTCCTAACAGTGCCACTCCCTATGGGCCTATGGGGGCTGTTTTCCTTCAAACCCCCACAGGGTGTTAGAAGAATGTAAATTCTGTAGTATTTGGATAGACTGTTCTGGATGTTTGATAAATGCATTTGCTCTGTGGTATTATTTAACTCAGACATTTTATAAATGATGGTGCAGTAAAACTACCAAACTAGACCACTCTGTGAACAGAAAGAAAGACTTAGTGGGGAGCAAACTGTCAATACTATATCTCAAGGGCCATGAAGAGGAAGAAGCAAAATGGTGGAAAAGAAGATTTTATAAGACAGTCTGCAGGGTGGGGATCTGAACTTATACAGGCTGTTCATATTGATCTGGAACTAGGTTTCCTGGCCTAAGGTAGTCTCTGTCTCTGTCTCTCCTCTGTCTGTCTGTCTGTCTGTCCGTCTCTTTCTCTCTCTCTCTCTCTCTCTCTCTCTCTCTCTCTCTCTCTCTCGTGTGTGTGTGTGTGTGTGTGTGTGTGTGTGTGTGTACTCTGATCTCAAGAGTAGAGGCTTTCTACCATTTTATCACAACTTAGTCAACCATACCAAGGTTCAGTTTCAGTATAAGGACACCCAAGAGTAACAGACTACTCTGGACACTGAGGAGGCAGGGGTCCTCTGGCTTTGCCTACCATCCAGGTCACTGGAATTGAGAATGCCCAATACAGCCCCTGGCCACCTATTTCTGACTACTTTCTGGTTGTAAGTGATGATTTGTTACCAGAAACTTGGGGTCCAAGATTTCCATTGCTACACACCTTTGGCTTCCTTACAAAAAACTTCAAGGCATTAATACACTGGTTGACTGAGGTCTGGACCCAGAACAAGTTGGATAATACATCTGACTTTCAAAGTCTTGCTGACTCAGATGACTTCATAAGACAGAAATGGCAGAAGATCTGACTGAGTTTTCACCTTCAAGGCTCTTTTCTATCTACACTCCTGTCCTCTGCCTTATTCCTCCATTTCTGCATTTCAGGTTTTACCAGCTCAAACCTCTAAAAACTAATTCTCCAAATTTGCTCTCTCAGATCCTAATCAGGCTAATAAGGCCCCTCCCTATCAAAACAAGAACACGTTATGTGTTGTCGTCAAATTTTCTGGTGCTGTTTAAATGAGATGGGATTTGTTTAAGTTCTGGATGGGATTTGTGCCTCCCACTCAAGAATCATCTGTTTGTCCTCCAAATCCCTGTCCTGGTCAGGCTGGACCCTTGTCTCTGTGACAGGGAAAAGGACAGTAAAACAGCACAATTCTTTCCTTTTTCTGGAACTGGGCTGATAACACTCTTTATGAAATTACTCCTCTGAAACTCAGAGAAACGCTGTGTTGTGCTTCTAACTGCTGTATCAGCTACTTACAGACTCAGCTTCCTTGAGCTGAGACTATAAAATTCCTTCTGTGTCTTTATTTTGCTATTTGAGGCCCACCTTCCTAGACCATATTCTATACCCATATTAACCTACCTAACGAAAGTATCTGTAAAATGGTCAATTCCCTAAGGTTTTGTGCCCTTATGAGTGTGGTGATATATTGAGCCCCCCAATATAGTGTGTACCCTAATAAAGATTATCTGAGGATCAGAGAAAAAAGTCAGCCACTATATTAAACAAAGATGTCAGGCAATGAGCACACGGCTTTTATCTTAGCATTTGGGAGATATAGATCCATCCAGATCTCTGTGAGTTCGAGGCCACACTGGGAATAGAGCCAGGCATGGTGACACATGCTTTTAATTCCAACACTAGTTAACCACAAAGGTCTAGAGTTCTGTACAGACAGACAGAAAGTGACAGAGCTGGGCAGGAAGAGGAAATGATGTAGCTGGGTAGAGAGAGCAACTGAGATGGAAGGGACAGAAAGGCATACAGGTGTGGTTATACAGAAAGTAGGTCTCCTTGGCTGAGGATTTCCAAGTGGTAAGAATGTGGCTGGCTTCTTTCTGCTTTTCTGATCATTCAGTTTTTACCCCAATATCTGGCTCAGGGTTTTTATTAACAAGACTGTTTAGCAATTCATCTTACATATGGGGTATGGGCTCATTTTATCATGTGATTGAATTCATCTTAAACAGAAAACAACCATGTGGTTTGCTGCCATCTTGACTGGGGGCCTCATCAAGATGGAAGCACCCATGTAGCTTGGTCACCATCTTTGCTAATGACATAAAGAAGGTAAATGCCATGTGACTTCACCACTACTTTGGTTGATGTCACCATATGACATAAGCCAAAATGGCAGCACTCATAAAAATTTCCACTCATAAATACCACTGAGTCCTCTGGAAATGATCATATCCCTTTTATATTAGACTAAGGAGAAAATATTAGGCCTCCAAAGTATCTATGTTATAATTTTAATATTTTGTTTTAATGTTGATATACTTACTGGGCTTCTAAGGAGACTCTAATGATTTTCCTGGCTATGAGCCTCAAACATTGGCATACCAATAAGGAGACTTAACACCTTGAGATTCACAGATCCTACCAGTGACACAAAGGATAAATTACCAAGTGCTAGGACAAGCTGCTGATAGTGAGAAGCTGCTATGGCAGGCTCTCCTGGGTCTCAATGGCTCCTGTTTCTGCCTGGTGTCTCCAGGCCCATTTTCCTCTAACTGAGATAAAATATTCTTGCCTTCTTAAAACTCCTTTGTTCCACATGTGTCTGCTTTTGTTTCTGCCCAATCTAACAGCATGTTTAAAAAATATCTCTATGCTAAATTTCCCTTGCACAAGGAAAATTATAAAAATATAATCCCAACAAATTTAGCCCAATTTAATTTGTTCATATTAACTAAAATTTAAAAAATAATACTGGTAATGGATAATTGTTCTGAATATTTCTTTGGAACAATTAACATGAGCTTTTAAGTTTAAAAAACAGAAATCTGCTTTTAAGGACAAGACATAGATAATCATACAATTCTAGTCAAAATGTTATCTTCTTGATACTTATCCCAATTCTGCTTCTATACATGGTCCCTTATCATTTGAGGGTAAAAATTATTTTTAAGAGATTATTACTTGATATCCCTGGTCCATGCTGTCACTGAGGGGCCATGTACATACAGTGGTCCTGATGCTGCTGGAAGCTGGGTTGATGCCTTGGTTACCACCTAAGGCCATGTGGATGTCCATGGTCTGTATTGCATCCTAAAACTATGTTGATGCCTGTAAGCTATGCTGAAGCTGAGAGCCAGGCTGATGTGATGCCACCTCAGGTAATGTGGATGTCTGAGGTCCAGGCTGTTTCCAGAAACCTTGTCTGGGTCTGTGGTATATGGCAGCTAGAGGCCATGTTTGTGGTCTGTGCTGTCCCCAGAAACCATGTGGAAGCCCGTGATCTGTCCTCCCACTGAGTATAAAGAGCAAGGAACCCACTTTTGCAGTTTTATCGATGACTGCAGATGCACAACTGAGAAAGAGGGACATGGAAGGATTCTGTGACAATCCCTAATCTCCCCCCTATAGTAACAGCCTAAACAGGAAGTCATTGAAGAGAACTCTTATAAAGTGTGGTAAGCATGCTGAAGTGTAGTTCTCCACAAGTAATGGCTTCTGATGGGGGTGTGGGAGGGAAGGACTCAGCTCTATTTAGGGGGCAGACCACTGAGAGTGTGATAACACAAATTGGACTTGGGTTTCTTCTATTTTTTTTATTTTAATTTTTTCATGGGGTAGGTCATGAGGGTTGGGGGGCATACTTGGAAGGACTGGAAAGTGAGTGTGATCAGTGTATGATGTAAAATTTTAAAAAAATCAATAAAAATATTATGTTAAGAAATAGAGATTATTATTCCCATTCCAGAATGTTTCTCCTATTGGACAACTATCCTCCCTTTAGATAATAACTTAAAGCTGTTATGCCTCATGGTATAAAGCAAAAATTTTATAAAAAGATGGAAAATGTTTTAGTAAAAAATCATTTACATTGAAGACTAATTGGGTAACTATTTCTAGAATGGGAGAAAAACTAGAAAGGTTTTTGCAGGTTATGAAGGTCTGAGTAAGTAGTTTAAGACACATAGTGGATGAGATTAAGAAATGACACACATGGTATTAAAGTTTCTAAGATCAATAATAACAAAAACATATGTCAAATCAAACTTAGAAATATCTGGCTGTTAAAATATTATACAGTAGTTTAAAGTACCAGACTCATGTAACTGCACTTCTGGGTGTCTAATAACCATACTTGGAGGCTATTCTAGTGTGGTCGTACTAAAAGCAGAATATTTTCCAAGGTCAATGAGGTCCCAGGGGACTGTGGCCATCTCTATAAAGTACCTGTAGAAAGTCACATGTTCTCTTGTTCTCAGAGGCCATGGAGACACCACTCAGTGAATTCTAACCAGAATCCAGTCTACAAGGAGGAGGGTCAACACACATGAAAGATTTCCTCAAGCATCCAGGGAGCCATAGTCAGGCCAAGCAAGGCTTTGTCTTATTCTCACATAGAGGAAAAACAGGTAAAGAAAGGCTGGAGAAGCCAGGGTGATCCCCAAAAACCAGGTCCTCAATTGGCCTTGACAGCACAAAAACAACAATTAATTTTGGCTACCTACATGGTCTTAAACACTCAGCAAGAAATTATAACCAACATAAGCAGGTTTCTTTAACAATTCAAGGGACAGTAGTCTTTAGACATTTTACTTATCCACATGAAATGCTAATTGTATAATGATTTGTCACTAATGATTCTCTTTCTGAATATAACACACACACACACACACACACACACACACACACACACACACACACACATCAGACATAGGACAAGATCTTTGGCTTACCTCAGTACAGCAATGCCTATCCTCAAATGAGAAAAATAGGCATATTTTCTTAAATACTGAGGCCAAAAGTTGTATTTACAAACTATGGAATACTATCTGTTTGGGGAAGTGTATTTCTTATAGCCTGTAATGTGTCCTTCTGCATCCTAGTCACTCATGCCCCTTATTAAAGGAGATTGCCAGATACTCTATACTCAATCTTACAGGTCTGGAAAATTATTCAGGATACCTAGACAAGCCTATAATAGGATCCAATAAAATTCTAATTTTTTTAAAATTGTCAATTAAATGCTACCTTTAAGTGACTTCTATTGCAAAGATTCCAGATGTTTTTTTCCTTATGCAGGAGTCTGATGCAACAAACAGCTTCTACAGAAATCTAATACATGGTTCAGCCAGCCATATAATTACATTCCACTTTGTAAAACAAAATTTAGATTATTCATGACATTCAAAAATTTTCCTCATTAGTTTCATTTCTTAATGTTCCTGACAAGGTTGTTGTAGGAATCTAGCAGAATCACTGTATGGGGTAGACATTATAATGAACAACCATTTTTTTAGAAGTACTTTGACCTTGAAGAATCCTTGTGGAAACCAGTGATTTTTTTTTCTTTATTTTTTTTATAAAAGTGACATTTGCAGCCATTCCATGACTTTGGTTATAAGATGTCTCAGGTGCACTTGAGAATCTTGTATTATTTTGTATTGCAAATGATACATAATAAAGGACTAGAATCATGGGGACATGTGATGCTCTCCTTTAGTAAGACATGTAAATTAGATTATGGACTTTGGTATTGAAAGGGAAAAATCAATAGCCGTTTTGAGAGATGTTTCCCCCTCCCCTCCTCTGAAAGTATTTGCTGACCATGGCAGTTTTAGAAGTGATCAGAAGTTGAACTTAAGGCTGAGACAATAAATCTATGTATCTTGGACTTGGCAAAGCAAGATATGGGGAGTAATGGGCTCAACTGACCAGAAGTTGACCTCAGAGGAGAGTAGGACTAGAACAATAAATATGAATGTGTATATCCTGGGTTCACCAAAAGCAGGACATGAGGAGTAAAACATTTATGTCTCTGTAGATACCCTGAATCCTGTTAGCCATCAGTAGCCTCATGCTTATAGTTCAACCAGTAATTTCAAAGAACTGCCTCATCTCTAACCCCCTCATCCAATCCCAAGCTGCATGTAAACTTTTTCTATATAAACCCCGTTAAGTGAGTGCTCGCTCAGGGCCATTCTCCTCCACCCACTGTGTTGGATGTTGGGTGGCAGACCAAGCTTGCTTGTTTTGTTATTAAAAACTCTATATGCTTGCATCAGATATTGGCTCTGTGGTGGTCTTGCTTGGGGGACTTGTGACCTGGGCACAACAGTATGGGGAAATACTTTATGTAACTTTCAATAACCCACCTTTGTGTGGCTGTTTGGGGTTTGGTCCATCAGAAGAGACTGGACCCTCCTACTGCCACATAAGCCTTAAAATTTCATCTTGGAGTGCCTTCTTTCTTCAACTGACCCACGCTACATGGTGCACCCCAACAGGTTGTAATAGAGGAGACCCAATGGATGATTCTGAATTTATGCTAGCCAATAAAAAATTTCTCAAGTTCTTCCACCAAACCAAAGGCCTTACATCTTGTAATTGACAACAATAACATAAATAGTCTTGCTAACACCCATGACAAAGCCTGTCAAGGGCTCTTGACATGTTTTTACTCCCTGTTCTCTTCCTTTAATAAGGGCAAAACTTCACCTTGCCTCAGTAGAAATTACAATAGTCCTAAAGCTCTACTCTTTGTATGTTACAGTTACTACCTCCTTTGAATCACATGCTCCAATACCACATACCAGTGGCTATCTCCTGTTCTGAATCTTTGCCACCTGTTAAGTTTCATAATGGCCTCTGAGATCAACCCTTCTGTGAGTCACTCTAACTTCTGCTCCTTCTAAAGCCCCTTTGTCAACTCAAAGCAGTTAAGAAAGAGCTATGCCCCAAGCCCCTAAATGCAGTTGGGTGCCTCAAAGGTGAATAATGGGCCATCCCATTCATCCCTGTTCTTGACACTCTGGGCACTTTTTTCAGGGCTCACAGCTAACACCTCTGGACTGAGGGCTTCTTTGTGTCAGTTTCTCTGTCTCATTGACTCTCAGAAAACCTTAGAGAACTTTCAGATCAGTTTAACATCCTTTAGGAGCAATTTGATTCTTTGTCTGCTGGAGTATTCAAAAATTAAAGAGGACTAGAACAGAAGACTACTAAAAATAGGATTTGTGCCCTTCTCCAGGAACAATGTTTCACACCAACAAATCCAATGAAATGTTCCACGTAAGCTCTCATAGTGGCTCTCACCCTATATAGCTCCATTTCTTCTTGAAATATCTGCTAAAGGCCTTTGATATGTTGTGGAGGAGCTCTGACTGCAAGGAATCTTCATCCTCTTTGCCCCAGACTAGATACAGTTCTTCACACTACTCCTCTGTTTTCACCTGTTCCTTTCCTTCGATGCTTTGTAGTCGTCCATTGCTTCTGCTAGCTTACTTTGGTACAGCACTCCTGGCAGTGGGACTAGGCACTGTCACCCAAATGACTAGACCTGGAAGGAAAATTTTCTAACATCTTTTGACCTCACTTATTCTACAATCCTTGGCCTCATACACTGGCCTTCTTATTTCACCCATTAGGGCATCACTCCACCGCTAACTTTTCAAAGTGAAATATCCTCTTCAGCAGTCACAACCCTTCATTCTTCCCCTTCTCCCTGATCATGGTAGACTCTACTCTCACCTCTTCCCTTAAATTTAAATCTCTGCACAAAAGAGCTAGAGATGGATATTCTCCCAGCTCCTAAAGATGGCCAGTCCCACTTCCCCGTCGAACTGCTGGATCTGTGTGCCCACCAAGGTCCAGCGTGCTGGGGCTACCTATATTTCCTCATCACTATGGATCCAAACTCCTCTCAAGCTACATCTTTACATAATGACTGACAGATGTCCCAAGGTAGCTCAGCTTTCTCCAGTCTTGTATGATCTGCTACTTTTTCCACAATCTTGAACATGGAGCTATTGCTCTCTTCCAACTTATCAACTCTATTGGCATCCTTTCCATTCTGACTCACAGCCCTTCAAAAGACAGTATGAATCCCTGCTCTGCACCTTATGTGGGAATCTCTATACACTTACTTCCTCTTACAGGCTCCTCTCTGTCTCTTGCTTCTAGTCCTCTTACCCCTCCACCTGCCTGGGCAATCTCTCAGTTTCACTCTAACCAGACCATTAGTTTTCAGTCCCCTCACAATTATTTTTCAGAGGTCTCTATAGGAGTACATTATGGCAATCACAGTAACAGTTAAAACTCTCCTCCTACTATATGAATTCTACCCAACCTATGCTCCCTGAGATCCTGGAGATAGAGCCTACACTCTCCTCCATCTGCAGAAAGTAGCCAATGGGAAAACCTATTGCCCCCTGTAGCAGGGTCCTGTGCTGTTGTTCCCTTTGGGGGTGCAGACCAAGTAGGCGCAGAGTCAATATTCCAGGAGAATATTGAAACAACAAGTTCAGTTTATTCAGTTAGAGGAAAACCTTATATACCCTCCACCCCTCCGTGGGGGTGGGGGGAGGTCTGATGAAAATGCATCAGCTGGTGTGACATGGCTGTCTCTCATTGTTCCAGGTCATCTCCAGATCATGTTTCAGCTGCTGTTGCTAAGGCCCTTAGGCAGACCCAGGCTGGCTCTCAGAAAGTATCTTTTTTACTTGGCTAGACCTCAAGCCTGCTAGGGATGAGTCATCCCACACACACCCTTTCTTTTTATCTGTCCTCAGGATTACCAATGAAGGGTTAATAATGACCTAAGAGCCTCAGGTGGACTGAGAGGCTCTGGACAGGAAAACTGACTTGATTGTGGAAGTTTCTGGTCAGGAGACACCCCACCCCCATACCAAACCCGCTGGTGTTGACCACTTCCAGACTGTAGGGAGACTGACGTGCAGATGGACTCTTCCATTCCCAACGTTCCCCTTTTCTATCCTGTAAAACCCCAAGCACATCCATGCTACATGTGCACAGTCTCCACTTCTATGACAGCCCTTCAGTAGTTCTGATTAAAGGAATAGTTCTGCTTCTGAAAATGCCTGTCTGTTCTCTTGTATTTCCACATTGCCTCCATCAATCCTGATCTAACAATGAGGAAGACCCAGACTCACCTCAACAGCCTGGCCTATGGCCACAGTAGAACCAAAGATATTTTGGCTTAAACATTTCTGGCACCCTTGCTCTGTCAAGAATGAAGCTGCCAACAGATCCAAGGACATTTTGTTTTTTATCCAGAAAGAAAACAACAACAACAACAAAAAAAACTTGTTCATTTTTACCCTAAAATTGGCTAGTAAATTTCTATCTCATATGTTCCTCTATTGTGTTGCAATTGATCTGTCTTTCAATTGAGTAGCATTTGTTTTGTGAAATTGGTCACACCAATGTATGATGTATATATGGTTAGATTTTAATGTCTTCCTGATGAATAGCTCCTTACTGACTATGCAGAGCTATCAAAGATCTCTCCTAACTAGTTTTGAAGTCTGTTTTACTAGGTATCAGAACAGTGCCATGAAATGCTTTTGCCATTCTTTCACCCTAAGTGTCATTTGTCTTTAATGGTGATAAGACACATTTCTTAGAGGCAATAAGTATATGTATTCTGTATTTTAACTTGATTTGCTAGTCTGTGTCTTTTGATTTGGGGGAATGGAGGCATTATAATTCAGAATAACTGAAAAGTATGGACTAATTTTCAGAATTTTGTTGATGTTGTTGTGTTTGTTTTTCTATTTCTCATTTGCTTGAATACTGTTCTAGTATAATTTGTTCTTTTGGGTAGCCTCATGGATGTGCTTATCTTTCTCATCAGTCCAAAGGATTCCTTTTAAAACTTCTCTAGACCTGTATTAGTGCTCATGAATTCCTTTGGATTGCCTTCATCATGAAAGGTGTACTTTTTCCTTCAATTATGACAAATAGTTTTGATGGGTACAGTAGTCTGTGTTGGTAGGTATGCTCCTTTGAAACTTGAAATACATCATTACAGCCCTTCTGGCTTTGAACATTTTTGCTGAGAAGCCAACTATTATTTTTATGCCTTTACATGTTACTTGGTATTTCTTTCTTGAAAAAATGTCAATATGTTTTCACCATGTTATAAATTTATTGTTTTAATTATAAAGTGGAGAACTACTCTTATGGTCTTGTCCATTTGATTTCTAAATAACTTTTATTTGGGAAATTTTCTATTCTGATTTTGTTGAATATTTTTATGCCTTTGACAGGAAATTTTTCTATTCTCAGCCATGCTTCATAGGTTTCATCTTTTTATAATGTCTCATAGATCTCACAGATCCATTCATACAATTGATTTCTCTTTTTTGTCTTCCATCCAAAATACTATGTCCTCTTCACAATCCATTCATTTAACTTATTGAATATTTGTTTCCAATATTTTAGTTTAGTTTTTCTTTAGTGTTTCCCTTTATTGAATTCCACTTTAATATCCTGTATTGACTTCCTCATTTCTTTAACTGTTTGTGTTCTCTTGGAATTCATTCAGAAGTTTGTTTGTGGTTTTCTTCAATTTTATTGAACATGTTTATAAACATTTTTAATTCTTTTTATAGAATTTAATATAATTATCTTTCAATAGTGACAATATTTATGTTTCTTCCATTTTGTGGTGGGATTTGTACATCTGAAGTATGATTATTGGTTGATTTTTAAACAGTTTTAAGTTGTTTTTATTCCTTCAGAAAAGTGTTTATAATGTTCAAAAGGGACTAGGTTACAGTAGAGTTGGTGTGCAATCTTCCTCAGTAGAACTAACTTTCAGGAACCTGGGATCAATCTTTAGTACTCCCCTGAGAACAAGATACTTTCTGCAACAAGAGCTTCTTTCATAGTGGGAAGACTCACCATGAAAGAAACTACAATAATAGTCAGATATAAACAATCATCTTTTGATTTTATTAATAAGACCTTTTAAAATTCCTGTTACAAATACCAATCTTGTTTTATTATTACAGCTCTGTAATAAAACTTGAAATCTGGGACAGTGATACCTCAATGATTCTTTCATTATTCAGGATTGTTTTAGTTATCCTGAGTTTTTTGTTTCTCAAAATGAAGTTTAAGATTATTGTTCAATTTCAGTGAAGAATTGCATTGGAATTTTGATGGAGATTGTGTTGAATCTGTAGACTGCTTTTGGTAGAATGACTATTTTAACAATATTACTCTTACTACTTCATGAGCATGGGAGGTGTTTTCATCTTTTGATATCTTCTTCAATTTCTTTTTTCAATGTTGACAAGGTTTTATTATATAAATACTTGACTCCCTTGACTTGAATTATTCCAAGACATATTATTTTATTTTTTGGAAACTATTGTGAAAGGTGTTGCTTTTCTGATTCCTTTCTCAGTGTATTTGTCATTTGTGTATAGGAAAGTTACTGGGTTTTGTGTGTTAATTTTGTATCCTGCAACTTTGCTGAAGGTTTTTATCAACTGTAGAAGTTTGCTGGTAGTCTTTAACATACAAAATCATATAATGCAAATAAGGATACTTTGACTTCTTCCTTTCTTATGTATACCCTCTTGATCTCCTTAATTTGTCTTATTGTTTTAGCTAAGACGTCAAGTAGGGGCCAAATGGTAATTCCAGCACTCAGGAGGCAGAGGCAGGTAGATCTCTGTAAGTTCAAGGCCAGCCTGGTCTACAGAGCAAATTCCAGGACAGGCTCCAAAGCTACACAGAGAAGCTGTAAGGATTATATTCTTATTACATCACTAGCCTGCGTTGGTGTCCCAGCCTAAAAAGTGGGCGTGCCCCCTCTTTCTACACTCTCTCCTTCCATATTCTCTCTCTCTCTCTCTCTCCCAATAAAAGCTCTAGAAAGGTAACCATTGCTTGTGATTCTTCTGCCACTGCAACATCCATCAACACAGCCACCACAGGCAGTGGCCAGGCACGAATACTGCCACTTAGCCAACAACTGGTGCCATGACTTGGATAGATCAACAAAGACCTGCTACTGCTTGCCGCCTCCTCTCCCATCCAGTGAGACCACGAGACTTGTGAGCATGTGTCCCTTACCTCCACTGGACCCACACACAGTTACTGCTACTGCTACTGCCATGATTCTTCACCACAGTGAGTCCATGGTTCTCAGGCTGTATTCTGAGCTATATTCTTTACAATAGACACCCCAGGGGTTGTCCTCAGGCTGTGCTGGCAATGGCAGCCACATTTTCATTCCTGATGAGGGGGTCAATGCTGTCTTGTGTCCACCATGGACCACAAGCAGCACATCTGCAGCCCTTAGCATCCCTTGACAAAGAGGATGGCTAATCTGAGCTGATTCATAGATCTTTCTTCTCTCCTCGGGGATGCCCGAGATTGGAGTCTGATCCTGGTTTGTTATTTTAATTTTTTTTTTATTTTTCTCTCGGCTACAGCCATGGGACAAAGGGGCAAATACATTTACCACTTACATTGGCAGATACCAGTAAATCTGGCCATATAACAACTTCATGGAAACTTCTGCCAGCAAACAGGCAAATAAAAGAGTTACTTTATCCCCAAGTTTTCTGCTAAAGCTCTAAACCCTTCTCCCTCCCCATTTCTGCCTCTGCCACGTGCAACCTTTTCTGTTTGACTACTGACAGCAGTAGGCAGACTCAAATGGGTGGGCTTGGGTGGCTTCTACTGACTCTAGCCCTAACTCACCTTAAATCCACCCACTCATTCTCAAACTGCCTTGAGAAACACAAATGGGTCTGGTAGCAGCTAAGATCCATACAAATAAGTTACAGTAGTCAGGATGGCTCTTAAGCCAAAAATCAGCTTATACCTCAGACAAGTCTTCCAAAAGGATCAGTTTATAGTCTGCCTCCTGGCAGATCTTCCAAAAGCTGTCCTTAAGCCAACAATCATCAGACAAAAAATCAGGACATGGAGTAAAATCCAGCTCTTATTCCCCAGACGTGCCAGACTAAAACTTAAGCATCAGGAGAGCAAGGCTTCTGACCCCACAGACAAAAGAGTCATCTGTGGCATTTAAGGTGTGCCAGGGAAGAGATAAAAGCCCCAAAACCAAATTGCCAAGTGCTGGCACTCACTGACTCCCAAAGGCTGTTGGGTCCCTGTTCTAAGTGAGAAAAAGGCCATGGGCTAGCGAGTGCCCTGCCAGGCCATCAACAGCCTTGTTAAAAGTGCTGCCTAGAAAGACAACCAGTCAGCTGACTGCCCCCAGGTGCCAAGATGCATGGGTACATCATTCTAAGACCTCCAGCACACCTAGGCTTGGCTACAGACATGACAGGGAGCCCAGAATGCAGCAGAGAAGTGATCTGTTTCTTTCCTTCTGGACATCAAAACCACTGACTCAGTCCTGGGAGTTTTGGGATGTCACCTCTCCCTTCTCTATTGTTGGATACAGAGAACAGCCTTACCTACCTCACCAGATTTAATTGCACTTTCAGAGTTACTAATGAAAAAAGATTTCCAACTAAGATAAGAGCTCATTGCCTCACTCCAGATCTACTGCCTGTGTTTCTCACATGCATACAGACAGGACCCTGCTCTTTGCCTTGTCCCTAATTCAAAAAATTAAGTTTTCATGCGCCACAAGTTTTTCTCTTCCCAGTTCCATGTTCTAACTCACTGTTCTGCTAATGATACAGGACCACCACAGAACCAGAGTCCAGAGATCATCAAGTAAGAAACTGTAACATCTAAAAGGTATTTACACCCCCAAAACCAAAAGCATTTGAGTGCTACAAAAAAGACTTTAATGTAAACATTTATTACTATGAGATGCCTTTAACAATTGATCACCTGTCTCCCGGATACCAAACTAGTAAAGAAAACAGGTGCTTTAAAATAATCTGTCTCTGATAAAACTTAACATGTTTCAAAATCCATCTGGACAGGCCAGATCTACCTCAGATAAATGCTAACATAAAGTAATAATGATTATTCTCTCTCTAAGCTTTTTTCTATGTCACCAACATCTTGTCAGACAGAAGGTTCCCAGCCACAGCCAAAAGGGATACATGTCTCCCAAGCAAATGGATGACAGACAGTATCCCATAATGCCTGACTACCTTGGAAGACTCCCCTTCCCTATTCCCCCCAAAAAACCAACCAATATCCAATAGTCAGCTGGAAGCTGCCTTTGAGAGAAATGATGCCCCTATTCCCATCTACCTGCTTTTTTTTTTTGTAATAAGCGAAAGTCTAAGAGGATGGGGGAGGAGGTGTTCTGCCCAACCTCTTCACATTTTAACACGCCCATACTTACAGTTAAAAAGTCTAATGGAACCTACTGCCTGGTTCAAGACCTCCAGCTCATTAACTCTGCAGTGGTCCCCCTCCATCCTTTATACTCTCCTGTCCACTATCCCTTCAGGAACCTCTTAATTCTTAGTTCTAGATCTCAAAGACACCTTCTTTTCTATCCCTCTCAGTCCTCAGTCTTAAAATATCTTTGCTTTCACCTGGACTGACCCTGACACTCACCTGTCCACACAGCTGACCTGGACTGTTCTGCCACAGGGATACAGGGATAATCCACACCTATTTGGTCAGGCTCTGGCCTCTGACCTGCTTTCTCTGTCTCTCCCTGGCTCTAAAGTAATACAGTATGTGGATGATATTTTACTCTGTAGCCTGTCCTTAAAGGTTAGCCAAACAAACAACTCTGCTCTCCTAAATTTCTTGTCCAGTTGAGGTTCCAGGGTGTCCTCTTCTGAAGTTCAGCTGCCCACTCCCCAGGTCACCTATTTGGGTCTAACTATTACTCCAACCCACAAGGATATTACTGTAGACATAAAGCATCTATTCCAGTCTCTTACAGTCCCTTCTACTGTTGTGGTAGCACCTGTGCTACAGCCACCCATTCACCATTTCCAAGAAAGGGGCTATGGATTAAAAAACAGAGACAAGAAACAGCGGGTCCTTCACCCAAGCAGAATGCTGAATGCCATTTATTGAAGGAGAGAGGAGGCCTTAAATACTTACAGCACAATGGGAGAACCCCAGAGGACAGAAGTTCACTACCCAATGTTCTACATTCTTGCATCTAAGCTGTTTATATTAAATGCAGAATACACAAAGAACCTTGGGTGAGCATTCAGGAAGAAGGAAACCAGCAAGGAATCAGCATAGGGAGGACATCTGGTCAAGGTCGGCAAGTAGGCAACACTTACCCCAATTGGGGTCCGGAGTCCTACAGGTCCCCCTTTTTACTAAAAGACATGAGCTTCTGACTTAGGTTGCATGGGGTGTCAGCAGGTCCTTACCCGTCATGGACACACTAGTCCAGGCCACACAGGCGCTCTACCTTAGGGTGGTGAGCGCCCCCCAGGAATTACCTGTCTCTGAATACTCATTATCATACAGGCTCAACCATGTGAGCTGTAGAGTAAACTGCTGCCAAAGATCTCAAAGTGGCGCTGGACTTGCAATCTGTGTGACACAAAAAAGACCAACAGAAGTCCTAACCCACCCATAGCCAGTAGGCTAAAGACAACTGAGCCATTACCTTCCTTAACAACCCTTACTGCAAGTTGGAGTCCTCATAAGGTAGTATCCCAAAAGCAAGTGGAACTTGAGTTTGATAAATTTTATAACTATTAAAGCCAATCAATATGTATATAACTATTGGATTAAATTTGTCATGCCCAATAGAATGAAAGATTAATTAACTCTAAAAGCTACTTTTGCTGCCAGGGTCTCCACTGTGCTAGCTGTAGTAGTCAATTAAGAAATAGCAATCCCAGAAACAGGAGCAGTGGCCACCACCGCTATAACAGCAACAAGGCACCAGCGATATCAAATTCTCTTCTGGAGTGTGTGAGCATCATCTGTGTCTACCTACCATGGTCCACTGGCATGGACACAGCTCCAGGAACACAAACCACCAAGGCCCATTTTTCTTGATCCCAGCATGACTTAAACTGGCAGCTCTGCAAAAGAACAACTAAGAACCATAAAGTAAAACAAACAGCAAACAAGGAGCAGAACTAATGGTCTCATAATCACTACATTCAGGCTCACAAATTTTAAGGTATCTTCAAAAGGGGTTAGATGAATTTCAGGAGGCCAATAAATGATGCACAGAGCCACTCCTGAAAAGGTAGGTGCTGCACCATCTTGAAGAGGATTGTGAAAAATGAGAAAGGCATAGCTGGCATGGTACTGTTAACAAATGAAGGTCAGTGACCTTCAGTGTTATCCTTAATCTCCAAGGTGTCTGGGTGACATGTTCTCAAACATATTTGAAAAGGCAGTTACTATACATTACCTTCTGAAGAATCTAACCACATGGTTACAGTTCCTAGGCTTACATAATGCTTGCCAAGGCTGGGCATATTGGACTCTCAATGCCTATTGGCATCAGAAGGGGAGAGTTCTTCACAAAGACCCAATAGATCTCTGCCATGTTGGGATTCAGCAGCAGCCACAGGTGCACACAGTGCTCAGGAACTCAAAGAGGAACCTCATTGTCCTGAGGAAAGACACAAACAGATCCACGGACCTACACCAACACCAGATCGGGTCCCCTCCAAATGCCAGTAGAAAGATCCTTCCATCGCACCAGAGGATGATTTGTAACAGGAGCCCTCCAGTACTTATCTGCAGTGGATACTCCAGCAGAATCCACAGATAAAAAATTTAAAATATGCCAGGCATTGGTGGGGCATGCCTTTAATACCAGCTCTAGGGAGGCAGAGGCAGGTGTATCTTTGTGAGTTTGAGGCCAGCCTGGTCTACAGAATGAGATCCAGGAAAGGCACAAAGCTACACAGAGAAACCCTGTCTCAAGAAACAAAACAAACAAACAAACAAACAAACAAAAAAATTAAAATATATAAAACAAGGGAAAGAATAGAATGTGGAGAGTAGAGATGAGTCCCTTGCTACTTTCTTTACTTTAGCAAAATATGTTTTTAAAATACAATGGCAGCATTCTACTATAGCCTGTCCTTGAGGATTATAAGGAATACCAAACTTATTAACAATAGAAAAATCTTTGCAGAATTTTGAAAATCCCATACTGCTGTAGGTGGGACCATTATCAGTCTTTATGCATTTTGGCACTCCCATATAAGCAAAAGCATGAAGACAATGATTCTTTACATCCTTAAACTTTTCCCTGAATGGGCAGAGGCAAAAATTAGAGAGGAATATGTATTGATAGACGCATGGACATATTGTAATTTTTCAAAGGAAGGCACGTGTGTGACATCCATCTGTCACACATGATTAGATAAAAGTCCTTGTTGGATTTAACTCCCAAATGAGGAACAGGTAAAAATTCAGCACAAATAGGACATGACTGAACTATCTAGATGGCTATCAGTATAAATGTTTACAAGCTCATCAGAAAATATCTGTAAAGCAAGCAACAGCGCCTGTATCTCCACCACCTGGGCAGAAGTGCCCTGGACTTTCATTCTCTTAACTATGTTACCAGAAACTACCACAGCAAAACCATGTGAAGTGCCATCAGTAAATACTACACAAGCCTGAGAAATAGGAGTCATCTGTACTATCTTGGAAAATATAACAGGCTATAATTTAAAAAATTGACACACATCATTGGAGGGGTAGTAAGTATCAAATTGATCATGCATGGAGCAGGTGAATATGGTCCAGTCATTATCATTAGTTTGCAACCATGCTATTTGAGACTGGGTATATGGGGTCACCACAATATATGGCTCCTTTCCAAAGGTTTGAACACTAATCTTGATTCTCTTAAATATAATCTGAGCAACAGCCTGAGGATAAGGAGTAATGGTTTGTGCTGGAGAAGCTGGGGAATGTACCCATAGAATAGGACCTGTAGGTCCAGTAGGTGAATGAGTAAAATGAAATATTCATGACCTAAATAATTATAGGGAAAGGATACCTGTACCTTTTCTGGGGCTATTTGTAAATTAGCCAGGCTAAGAATCTCTTGTAATTTAGAAAAGGCATAAAAACAAGTTTTTATCTTTAGCAGCCAAAAAATTATCTATATAAGTCGATCACAACTAAATGACAATGTTTAGGAATTGCCACAGGGGGAGGAAAACCAGGCTGTGTTGCTCCAATGAGAAGCATGGTTTTATTTACAGCTCTAAGATCTTGTAACAGTCTCCATTTTCCTGACTTCTAGTAGAGGCCAGTTGGGATCTTTGGATTCTTGTGAAATTATAGCTATATCCAGCACCAGAATCCAGTAATCTTTCAATCTCAGTCCCAATAATTTTATTTTTAATTTAGGTTGTTTATCATTGATAACTGTTTGTCAAGACATCTTTTCTCCTGCACTTCCAAAGCCTCCAGTTCTACATATAGGCGCCATTTTGCATCTACAATATGAAAGCAATGATAATTGAGCAATTCTATCACCAGCTTCTATTTCCATGGTCCTTTTTACATATGCCAATTATAAAATCATTAAAGACAATCTCTATAGTATTTGAGGAGGTAACATTAAGCAATACTCTTGAGCATTTTTATAAAATCTTAAAAAGAGGATCTTTTTTTACATATTTCCAAGTAACACATTAATGTAAATCGCCAATTACTAACAATGTGGACCAAACAATTTACCTGCATTTTATTTACTGGAAAAGTAATTTTGTAACCTCTTTATCAGTAAAAGATTATTTTTTGTGGGTTTATCTTAGCAACAACATTATTTAATAAGCTAACAACCCAATCCATTTCAGGTATTATATTTCTATAGCATTAAGCCAAGAATTTCTAGGAAGCAACTTAAAGAGCAGAGGCAAATTTTCAGTAATGATCAACAGACAAGAGCATACCTAATATATAATTCAAAATTATGAACTTTATATTTCCTATATTTAGGAACTATATATATCCTTTAGCTTATCTACCATGAGAATCAACCATTCATCCAAACAGTTATTAAGACAATCAAAAGAACTTAACATCCTTTATGCAATGAATTCCTGGAAATTCAAACAGCATTGACTTAGCATTCCATGTCCTGACTGAAACCATTTTTCACCAGAAGTTGGGCGTGTTTCAACTTTTAGCTCTATATTTTGTTGTATGTACTTCTGCTTTGACATCTGCCCATCTCCTTGTGGATTCGTTCTTGGTCTTAGCAGTGCACTTGGTCCAGACAGAGCTGACAGATTTAGGGAGCTTCTCTCTGGCCCAGATGGAAGCTCTGGGCTGGATGGGAGCTCTGGTCCAGATGAGAATGCTGGCTTGGATGGGGGCTAGGGGCTGGATACTGAGTCTCAGGAAGTCCCTGGGGTCTCCTTATCTTGTTCAGATGGGAGTTCCAGGGCAGGATGGAAGCTCTGGTCCAGGTGGGAGTTCCATGGCAGGATGGAAGCTGGGGGCTGATCTCTGAGTCTCAGGAAGTGGCTGGGGTCTCAGGGAAAAGGGTGTGGGGGCAGGGTATGGAGATTGCAGGGTCTGTCTGCAGTCTTGAAAAAGAGGAGCCTTCCTGCAAGGCCTGCTGAATGGCCAGAAACTGGGGACAAGTTGGGCAGGTCTTCCCAGGATGGCTGGTGCCCAGGTGTAGATGGAGTTTTCCTGTCTAGCCCACAGTCAGGACAAATCTCTTTCATACACCAGGCCCAGAGACGCTCAGAACCAACCAAGTAAACACACAGAAACTTATGTTGTTTAGAAACTATATGGCCATGGCAGGCTTCTTGTTATCTACTCCTTCTATCTTAAATTAACCCATTTCTATTAGTCAATACTTTGCCATGTGGCTAGTGGCTTACCAGTACCTTACATCTTCCTTGTCATGGCCCTGGCTGGCAGTATCTATGTGAATCCCAGAATTCTCATCTCTCTTGTCCTGCCTATACTTCATGCCTGGCCCCTGGGCAAACAGCATTTTATTTATACAGAGCAATATCCACAGCAGCCAGGGGTGGGATCTCTGGTCCAGATGGGAGTTCCAGGGCAGAATGGAAGTGGGGGGCTGGTTTCTGAGTCTCCAGAAGTGGCTGGAGACTCCGGCAGATGGGTGTGGGGGCAGGGCGTGGAGGTTGTAGGGTCCACCAGAGGGTCTTGGAGAGGGTGAACCTTCCCGGTGGGGATGGGATGTCCTGCCCTATGGCCAGATCCTGGGGCCCTGTTGGGCAAGTCTTCCCCAGAGAGGCTAGTGCCCAGGGCTGGGACCTAGAGGTGGGTGCCTCTCTGACCATAAACCCAGGCACTCCACTCTAGACCAGATGAGAGTTCCAGGGCAGATGGAAGCTGGGGGCTGGTCTCTGAGTCTCAGGAAGTGGCTGGGGTCTTGGACAGATAGGTGTGGGGGCAGCGTGTGGAGATTGCAGGGCCAGCCTGCAGTATTGGAAAAGGGGAGCCTTCCCGCATGGGCTGCCCACAATAAGTCACTGAAAGAAAATCATGAAAAAGCAATGAAGCAGACGAGGGAAACAGTCCAAGATCTGAAGAGGGAAATAGAAAAAAATGAAGAAGACGCTAGCAGAAGGAATGCTGGAAATAGTAAATCTGAGTAAACGAACAGGAACTTCAGATGCAAGTATAACCAACAGAATGCAAGAGATGGAAGAGAAGATCTCAGGTGTTGAAGATACATTAGAAGAAATAGATTCATCAGTCAAAGAAAACACTAAAACCAACAAAGTCATGGCCCAAAATGTCCAACAAATTTTGGATACCATGAAAAGACCAAGCCTATGAATAACAGAGATAGAGGAAGGAGAAGAATACCAACTCAATGGCACAGAAAATATATTTAACAAGATCATAGAAGAAAACTTTCCCAACTTAAAGAAGGAAATGCCTATGAAGATACAAGAAGCCTATAGAACACCAAACAGTATAGACCCCCCCCAAAAAAAGTCCCCTCGCCACATAATAATTAAACAACTAAACGTACAGAATACAGAAAGAATATTAAGGACTGAAAAGGAAAAAGGCCAAGTGACATATAAAGGCAAACCGATCAGAATAACACCCGATTTGTCAATGGAGACTTTGAAAGCCAGAAGGACCTGGACAGATATAATGCAGACACTAAGAAACCATGGATGCCAGCCTAGACTAATACACCCAGCAAAACTTTCAATCATCATAGATGGAGTGAGCAAGACATTCCAAGACAAAACCAGATTTAAACAATACTTATCCACAAACCCAGCCTTACAGAAAGCACTAGAAGGAAAATTCGAACCTAAGGAAGTCAGATACACCCTCGAAAACACAGGCAATAGATAACACCACAGCAGAAAACCCCAAAGAAGACAAGTACAAACACACTACCACCAAAAAAATAAAAATAATAACAGGAATGAACAATCACTGGTCATTAATATTCCTTAATATCAATGGACTTAATTCACCTATAAAAAGACACAGACTAACAGAATGGATATAAAAACAGGACACACCTTTCTGTTGCATACAAGAAACACATCTCAAATTCAAAGATAGACACCTCCTAAGAATAAAAGGCTGGGAAAAGACATTCCAATCAAATGGTCTTAAGAAGCAAGCTGGTGTAGCCATCCTAATATCCAGCAAAATAGACACAAACGAAAATCAATCAAAAGAGATGATGAAGGACATTACATACACACCGCAGGAAAGATCTACCAAGATGAAGTCACAATTCTGAACATTTATGCACCAAACACAAGGGCACCCACATATGTAAAAGAAACATTACTAAGGCTTAAATCACATATAAAACCCCACACATTAATACTGGGAGACTTCAACACCCCACTTTCACCTCTGGACAGATTGGCCAAATTGAAGCTTAACAGAGAAAATAATGGACTTAACTGATGTTATGACTCAAATGAACTTAATCAATATCTACAGAACATTCCACCCGAACAAAACAGGATATACCTTCTTCTCAGCACCTCATGGAACATTCTCTAAAATCGACCACATGCTTGGCCACAAAGCAAATCTCAACAGATATAAAACAATTGGAATAACCTCTTGTGTTCTATCAGACCACCATGGTTTAAAGTTAGATGTCAAAAAAAAAACAAAAACAAAAACAAAAACAAAAACAAAAAAAAAACCTACAAAAAACCTATAATCTCACGGAAACTGAATAATGCTCAACTGAATCACCAATGGGTTAAGGAAGAAATAAAGAAAGAAATTAAAGACTTCCTAGAGATCAATGAAAATGGTTACAACCAAAATTATGGGACACTATGAAAGCAGTGATAACAGGGAAATTCATAGCCCTAAATGCCCATATAAAGAAGTTGGAGAAATCTCACACAAGTGACTTAACAGCACACCTGAAAGCTCTTGAACAGGAAGAAGCAAAGTCTCCCAGGAGGAACAGCCACCAGGAAATTATCAACTTGAGAGCTGAAATTATTAAAATAAAAATAAAGAGAACAATACAAAAATTAATGAAATAAAGAGTTGGTTCTTTGAGAAGATCAACAAGATAGACAAGCACTTATCCAAACTAACCAAAGGACAGAGAGAGAGCATCCAAATTAACAAAATCAGAAATGAAAAGGGGGACATAACAACAGACAATGAGGAAATCGAGAGAATCAACAAGTCATACTTCAAAAACCTCTACTCCACAAAACTGGAAAATCTAAAAGAAATGGATAATTTTCTGCATAGGTACCACATACCTAAGTTAAATCAAGACCAGATAAACCATTTAAATAGTCCAATAACCTCTAAGGAAATAGAATCAGTCATTAAAAGTCTGCCAACCAAAAAAAGCCCAGGAACAGATGGCTTCACTGCAGAATTCTACCAGATCTTCAAAGAAGACTTAATACCAATACTCTTTAAATTGTTCCACACAATAGAAGCAGAAGGTACATTACCAAACTCCTTCTATGAGGCTACAATTACCCTGATTTCTAAACCAAACAAAGATGCAACAAAGAAAGAGAACTACAGACCAATCTCCCACATGAACATTGAAGCAAAAATACTCACTAAAATACTGGCAAACAGACTCCAAGAACACATCAAAATAATTATCCACCACGATCAAGTAGGCTTCATCCCAGGGATGCAAGGATGGTTCAACATATGAAAGTCCGTCAATGTAATACACCATATAAACAAACTCAAAGACAAACTACATGATCATCTCACTAGACACAGAAAAGGCATTTGACAAAATCCAACACCCCTTCATGATAAAGGTCTTGGAGCTATCAGGAATACAGGGAACATACCTAATCATAATAAAGGTAATTTACAGCAAGCCAACATCCAACATCAAATTAAATGGAGAGAATCTCAAAGCAATACCACTAAAATCAGGAACAAGGCAAGGCTGTCCCCCTTCCCCATACTTATTCAATATAGTACTTGAAGTTCTAGCCAGTGCAATAAGACAACATAAGGAGATTAAGGGAACATAAATTGGAAAGGAAGAAGTGAAGCTTTCCCTATTTGCAGATGACATGATAGTATACATGAACGGCCCCAAAAATTCAACCAAGGAACTGATACAGCTTATAAACACCTTTGGCAACATAGCAGGATACAAGATCAACTCAAAAAAATCAGTAGCCTTCCTATATACACTAGACAAACAGGCTGAGAAGGAAATCAGAGATACATCACCATTTACAATAGCCACAAATGATATAAAATACCTTAGAGTTACTCTAACTAAGCATGTGAAGGACCTATATGACAAGAACTTTAAGTCCCTGAAAAAGAAATTGAAGAAGATGTCAGAAAATGGAAGGATCTCCCGTGCTCATGGATAGGCAGGATTAACATAGTAAAAATGGCGATCTTACCAAAAGCAATCTACAGATTCAATGCAATCCCCATCAAATTACCAACACAATTCTTCATAGAACTGGAAAGAATAATACTCAACTTCATATGGAAAAACAAAAAACCCAGGATAGCCAAAAGAATCCTGTACAATGAAACAACCTCTGGAGGCATCATGATCCCTGACCTTATTCAATATAGTACTATATTGAATATATATATACACACATATACTATGGAGCTACAGTAATAAAAACAGCTTGGTACTGCTATAAAAATGACATGTGGACCAATGGAATTGAATTAAAGACCCTGACATTAACCCGCACACCTATGAACATATAATTTTTGACAAAGAAGCCAAAAGTGTACAAGGGAAAAAAGAAAGCATCTTCAACAAATGGTGCTGCATAACTGGATGTCAACATATAGAAGGGTGCAAATAGATCCATATCTGTCACCGTGCACAAAACTTAAGTCCAAGTGGATCAAAGACCTCAACATAAATCCAGTTACTCTGAACCTGATGGAAGAGAAAGTAGGAAGTAGTCTTGAACACATTGGCACTGGAGATCACTTTCTAAATATAACACCAGTAGCACAGACACTGAGAGAAACAATCAATAATGGGACCTGTTGAAACTGAGAAGCTTTTGTAGAGCAAAGGACATGGTCAACAAGACAAAGCAACAGCCTACAGAATGGGAAAAGGTCTTCACCAACCCCACATCTGACAGAGGGCTGATATCCAGAATATATAAAGAACTCAAGAAATTAGACATCAAAATGCCCAACAGTCCAATTAAGAAATGGGCTATAGAACTAAACAGAGAATTCTCCACAGAGGAAGTTCAAATGGCTGAAAGACATTAAAGGAATTGTTCAACATCCCTAATTATCCAGGAAATGCAAATCAAAATGACTCTGAGATACCACCTTACACCTGTCAGAGTGGCTAAGATCAAAAACACAGCAGACAGCTTATGCTGGAGAGGATGTGGAGCAAGGGGAACTCTCCTCCACTGCTGGTGGGAATGCAAGCTTGTACAGCCACTTTGGAAATCAATATGATGCTTCCTTAGAAAATTGGGAATCCATCTCCCCCAAGACTCAGCTGTAGCACTCTTTGGCATATACCCAAGGACTGCTCAATCATACCACAAGGGCATTTGCTCAGCTATGTTCATATCAGCATTGTTTGTAATAGCCAGAACCTGGAAACAACCTAGATGCCCTTCAACTGAAGAATGGATAAAGAAAATATGGTACATATACACAATGGAGTACTGCTCAGCAGAGAAAAACAATGACATCATGAGGTTTATAGGCAAATGGATGGATCTAGAAAAAAAATCACTCTGAGTGACATAACCTAGACTCAGAAGGATGAACATGGTATGTACTCACTCATAGTAGGATACTAGATGTAAACAAAGAAGACTAGCCTGCTACACAACGGAAGTGGGGCATCATATTCTTAAATTGCTTCTTGCTGGGTATGGGCAAAGGTATCTTTATTCTGAAAAGAAAAATTTTGGGTTAATTGTCAAATTCTAGGAAAGGTAATATATTCTTTGTTATCCATAATGCCAAAGTTCAGGTTTATCTCATCCTTATTCAAGTAGTCTTTGAAACTGGATCATCTCAGCTAGCCATTTCAGAATTGCTCTAAGCACTTTGTAGTCCAAAGCTGATCTGTAGATGATGTTTGTCAGCTTAGTGATATTACTATTGTCCATGTGGAATTGTCATTGTGGAGCCCCATCTTCTTCCTGGAGATTTCAGTTGATGTTAGGCCTGGCCATGATTTCCTGCATATTAGAGACTCAAATACAAAGACATGTATAGGCAGCTAATTGAAGCCTTTTCTCTAGAATTAATTAGTACTCTATATGACCATTATTATCCTAACAAAGTTATATATATGTGTGTGTGTGTGTGTGTATATCTTGTAAATTTTGATATAAAATTCATCCTTTAAGAAAATTTTAAAGAATCAGAATAGAATCAAAGAATTGAGATTAGTAATAGAATAGTCCTTAATTAAATGGTTTTTTCTCCTGTCCCATGTCAGAAGATGACTCTTTCTTCTGTATGATACAAGGAGTTTGCATTTTCCTTTTAACAACATGCTTGAGTTTAAAGAAGGAGAGAGCCATTCTCCAACTCCAAGTCCAAATTTTTAATTGAAACTAGGACTACAAGAAGACCAATAGTGTTCATTCTTTTTAGAGAAGAGCAGAAACAAACATTTAGGAAGATTTATGGAAATTTTTGTAGATGATATACCAATAGGCCATTTTACTCTTTTTTCAGTGACAGATGATTTGTCCTTTTCCTTCAATTGTCTCATTGGTCCAGTGTTCTTCAGATTTCTTAGCCTTCATTCTCCTAAAAGACAAAATAAAAATCCTTCCCCAAGTCTAATTTTGGGGAGGTTCCCTTTTGGCAAGTTCTATCTGATTAAATGAAAAGGCATGTATTAATGGTATAAGTTAGTTTAAATTGGATGGTCATGTTGGTTGATGAACTATCACCTCCTCTAATTTAGAGGACTCTCTTGTTCTAATCGAACCTTTATCAATTTTGATGGTACCCACAGCTTATCATCTCCTGCAGAAACAAAAGTAAAACCTTGTCCCCAACATAACACATATCCTGGTTTCCATTCTGAGGTCAGTACATCCTTGAAGTATATAGGCTGATATAATTCTGTAGTTTTTTTCTATTATCCAATGTCTCTCTGCAGCTGTTGTTCTTTTCTCATTAGCATTGAGAAAATTCAAAGTTAATAGAGCATTGTGCAGTCTATTTCTGGGGGTTTTTGTTATACCTTTCTGTTTATTTATCATGTCCTTTAGAGTTCTGTTGGATCTTCCTATAACTACTTGGCCTGTAGGATTATGTGGTATACCTGTAATATGCTTTATATTATAATAAGCAAAAAACTGTTTCATTTTAATAGAGACATATGCTGGAGCATTGTCAGTTTTAATTTGCACAGGTATACCCATGATGGCCATAACTTCTAGCAAATGAGTGATTACAGAATCAGCTTTTTCAGAACTCAAAGCAGTCGCCCATTGAAATCCTGAATATGTATCAATGGTATGGTGTACATATTTCAATTTTCCAACTTCCACAAAGTGAAACACATCCATCTGCCAGATTTCATTCCTCTGAGTACCCTTTGGGTTACATCCCTGCTGGTAATGGCATCTGATTGTAGAAGGAACAAAGAGTACATTTCTTTTCAATTTTCCTTGGCTTGTTGCCAGGTTATGGACAAATCCTTTTTTAAACCTTTACTATTGACATGATGGTTTTTTTTATGAAATTCTGAGGCCTCCAGCACATTTCCTATCAATAATTTATCAATCTCATCATTACCTTGTGCTAGAGGGCCTGGCAGACCAGTATGGGATCAGATGTGAGTTATATATAAAGGATGACTCCTTTCCCTGATTGTATCTTGTAAGTGAATAAATAGTGAAGTTAATTCTGAAGCATCAGGGATAAATTCTGTAGTCTCAATATGTAAAACCACTCTTTCAGAATACTGAGAGTCAGTAACTATGTTGAGAGGTTCTGAAAAATCCTTTAATACCAACAGAATAGCATACAATTCTGATTTTTGAACTGAATTATAAGGACTTTGAAGCACTTACTTAAATTTTTCTGATTTGTAAACCTGCTTTCCTTGTTTGTTGGCATCTGTATAAAATATCTGAACTCCAGATATGGGTTTTCCCCATACAATTCAAGGCAAGATCCAATCAGCTCTCTTTATAAGATCAATTCTATTGCTTTTGGGATATTTGCTGTTAATTTTTCCCAAAATATTACTGCAAGCTCTTTACGAAGATTCACTTTCTGTCCATAATTTTTCAATGTCCTCTTTAGTTAAAGGTACAACAATTTCTGCTGGGTCTATTCCTGCTAATTGATGAAGTCTCAATTTTCCTTTCAAAATTAAGTCAGAGATTTTTTCCATGTAAGTTTTAAATTTTTTTATTTGGTTTATTTGGTAAAAATATCCATTCCAATATCATATCTTCTCTCTGCCTTAATATTCCTGTAGGAGAATGCCTACAAGGCAAAATAATCAAAATGCAATCCAGCTTTGGATCGATATGATCCACATGTCCTTCATGTACTTTCTTTTCTACCAAGGCTAATTCTTTCTCAGCTTCAAGTGATAATTCCCTTGGACTATTTAAGTCCTTGTCACCTTCTAAGGTTTTGAACAAATTATTCTGTTCATCTTTTTTTTTACCCCAACAATAGTTCGTAGGTGAGAAATGTCTCCAAATAATCTTTGAAAGTCATTAAGAGTCTATATTCGATCTCTCCTAATTTGTACCTTTTTAGGTCTAATTTTTTGTAGCTCTATTTTATATCCTAAATAATTAGTAGAATCTCCTCTTTGTATCTTTTCAGGAGCAATTTGTAATCCCCAGCAAGGCAATATTTTCTTTACTTCTTCAAACATTCTTTCTAAAAGTATCTGCATTTGAGTCAGCAAGTAAAATATCATCCGTATAATGATAAATTATAGATTTAGGAAATTTTTTACATTTCACTTCCAAGGGCTGTGTATAAAATATTGGCACAGGGTTGGACTATTCAACATTCTCTGTGGGAGGACTCTCCATTGAAATCTTCTAACCAGTTGAGAATTATTGTAAGTAGGCACCATGAAAGCAAATGTTTCTTTGTCTTTTTCTTGTAAGGGTATTGAAAAGAATTAATCTTTTAAATCGGTAACTATGAGAGGCCATCCTTTAGGTAACAGAGTAGGCAAAGGAATTCCATATTGTAGAGAGCCCATTGGCTGAATTACTTTGTTAATTGCTCTAAGGTCTGTTACCATTCTCCCATTTACCAGATTTCTTTTTAATAACAAATACAGGAGAATTCCATGGGCTAGTAGATTCTTCAATATGCCGAGCATTTAACTGTTTCCTACCAGCTCTTCTAAATCCTCGAGTTTCTCTGTTCTTAAAGGCCATTGCTGAACCCACACAGGCTTGTCTGTTAACCATTTTAAAGGTAGAGCTGTTGGTGTCTTTGGAAGATCATCAGTTTTTGTGCCCTGTTCTTGTATAATATGCATGGCTGGTGACCACTCATTAGAATAATACCTTCCAATGTTTCTCTCAGAAACATGTGCCAGTTTATGATTTATTTCTGAGGTTGGAGGGATGTTAATCTGAGTATTCCATTGTTGTAACAGGTCTCGACCCCATAGATTCATAGCTATGTTAGCCACATATGGTTTTAATCTGCCTCTCTGTCCTTCTGGGCCTATACATTCGAGCCATCTTGCACTCTGTTTCACTTGAGATAATGTTCCAATTCATAACAGTTGAACATTTACCTCCTGAAGAGGCCAAGATGGATGCCAAAATTCTGGTGCAATTATGGTCACATCAGCACCTGTGTCTACCAGACCAGACCAAAAAAACACCATTTATTTTTATTGTTAATTTTTGTCTTTGTTCATTTATAGAAGTTTGCAAAAAAAAATTTTCTTTATGCTTTCTCCTGAATTTTCTGTTCTCTCTGTCTCAGTTGTTCCATTATTCTGAGTAGCCTGGTTTATTCCAATAGGCATTTGGTCATTTAACTGCTCTGAGTAGGGGTCTCCTCTACGATTGCAGGAAAGGTTCTGAATTGGATTCACTGTGGGCTCTGCCTGGAGTTTTCCAAAGACTGAGGCAAAGTATTACCTTGTTTGTCCCTTGTTGATCTATATTAATTGGTCCAGTGTCTTCCCTTACCTCACCTTCTACATACTCCAGAAGGAAGGGGTATTCTGTTGCCATTGTTCCTTGAAGAAACATTGTTTCTAGAAGTGCCCTGTTTACAGTCCCTTTTCATATGTCCTTGCTTTCCACATCCAAATCATTGGACATTCCTCAAACCTCTTGAAATTGCTTCTCCTATCCACATATTATCATGATCATGAGCCTCTCTAATCCAATCTTCCAAGGGTGCAGATCTTGCCTTTAATGTCCTGATTATTCTCTTGCATGCTGCATTTATGTTCTCAAAAGCCAAAGATTCAATTATTATCTGGCTAGTTTCTGAATTTTGGACCATTCTCTTTACTGCTGAAGTCAGTCTTTGTAAGAAATCTG